>NW_026706406.1:0-179391 GCF_029867415.1 Vicia villosa
CATCATCTGTCGCTACGGCATTCCTAGCAAGATAATCACTGACAATGGGTCAAATTTGAATAACAAAATGATGAAGGAACTTTGTGAAGAATTCAAGATCGAACATCACAACTCATCTCCTTACAGACCAAAGATGAATGGAGCTGTAGAAGCAGCTAACAAAAACATCAAGAAAATCATTCAGAAGATGGTCATTACTTACAAAGATTGGCATGAAATGCTCCCGTATGCTCTTCATGGTTACCGTACATCAGTACGTACTTCGACTGGAGCAACTCCTTTCTCCCTTGTATATGGCATGGAGGCAGTCCTACCTATAGAGGTTGAGATTCCATCAATGAGAGTTTTGATGGAGGCAAAATTAACAGAAGCCGAGTGGTGTCAAAGCAGATTCGATGAATTGAACTTAATCGAAGAAAAGCGCATGACAGCTTTATGCCACGGACAGCTATATCAACAAAGAATGAAGAAAGCTTTCGACAAAAAGGTTCGACCTCGCACAATCAAAGAAGGCGACCTTGTACTCAAAAAGATTCAATCTTTTCTCACAGATTCGAGAGGGAAATGGACTCCCAATTATGACGGCCCCTACGTGGTCAAGAGAGCTTTCTCAGGAGGAGCCTTAATACTCACGACTATGGATGGAGAAGAATTCACCCGTCCTGTGAACGTCGACGCAGTCAAGAAATACTTCGCCTAAATAAACAAAAGAACAGCTCACTAAGTTGAAAACTCGCAAAGAGCGACTTAGGCAAAAAAGAGCGTCTCGGTGAATCGAAAACCCGAAAGGGCGATTCAGGCAAAAGTTAGAGACATAAAAAAAATATATTAATCAATCCCGGTAGACTTAAAACCCGAAAGGGGTAGTTTACGCAAAAGTTAGGGATATATGGCAAGTAACTGTGTTCAGGACAAACTTGATCATTCAAAATCCATAGCGGAGTGTTCATCAGCAGTAGGTCATCTTCTACGAAGCACGAATACAGCGCAACTCGGAGTGGAAGGGAGAGATAACGGTCGTCACGTTTCATCGTAGCCCTTTTCCCGAAAATTACCAATTTCCAACTTTGTAAATACTCCATGGAATCAAGCATTTGGCTGATTACCATTCCATATATAATAATTTGAGCCTTGTGCTTTTCCTTTGCAATCTAGTCTTATTCAGTTTCTTGAAATACATTTTAAGTTTAAACAGTCATTCTCTTGAAACAAATGTTTTCATAAAATAAAATGAATTTACTTGCAAAAAATAAAGGTGAAATTTCTTTCTGAGGTTTGCAAACAGTAGGAAGAATGCAAACAGCTGCTCCAAGAACGGTTGAGACTCTGGGAACCCAGATTTCCCCATGAGGTCGCTTTGCGAACATCTCCCTATGACGAGTCTTTACTTCAATTCATATTATTTACTTCGGACAGCGGACAACTGATAGCCAGATATTCCAAACAGAGTTCGAATTACAAGAAGAGGACCTCTTCTAATCAACAAGAATTCAAGTCGTATCATTAGGATTTTACATCCGCGACAATTCTATTCACATTCACTTTACATTTTATAATTGTCATAATATTCATGCATACATTACATCACAACTGCATAGTCAAATTAAGCTTTTAATCGTGAGAATGCCCGAGTCATGAGGTCATGAACTCAAGTTTCCCCTGCAAGTCCTGGAGAAACTTTTTCCTGCAAGACAACGATCTATGTAGAGAGATTTCCCCAAGCAAGTCAACAGATGGTAGTCTCCCTCAAAGAGATAGTTTGTTCACTTTTGGAATTCCTCAGCCGAGATTCTCCTGCAGAGCCACATTCGACAGTCTTCTTCAGATAAGATAATCTGCTTTGCATTTTGGGCTTCCCCAAAAGTTTGGCATTTCCCCAGCAAGGTCAAGAGATGCCACCTTTTCGTCAAAGAAAATAATTCAGAATCTCCCAGCAGATCGACAAATGATTCCCCAGCAGAATCAGTGAATGGTAGTCTTCATCCAGAAGATAGTTCATGATCCCCAGCGGAGTCAACAAATGGTAGTCTTTCCCAAAGGAAAGACAGTTTGTCTGTTTCAGGGATGTTTAGTTCTCCACAGAGTCAATAAATGGTAGTTTTCCCCTTAAGAAAACAGTTTGTTGATTCCCCAGGCACCAATCGACGAATGGCAGTTTTCACCCCGAAAACAGTTTGTCCGCCTTCAAACAAAGTCATTAGCCCCTCAAAAGAGCGCGGGCCCATATGACAACCTTTCAAAGATGCCAAGTCAAAAGGGAAGATGGTGAAGTTTCTTTATTTACCGTCAAATGGTATCTCATCTCCAAGTGCTGATGAGAAGTTTGATGAGGAAACCACCCTTGAAGTTTCTTTATTTACCGTCAAATGGTATCTCATCTCCAAGTGCTGATGAGAAGTTTGATGAGGAAACAACCCTTGAAGTTTCTTTATTTACCGTCAAATGGTATCTCATCTCCAAGTGCTGATGAGAAGTTTGATGAGGAAACAACCCTTGAAGTTTCTTTATTTACCGTCAAATGGTATCTCATCTCCAAGTGCTGATGAGAAGTTTGATGAGGAAACAAACCCTTGAAGTTTCTTTATTACCGTCAAATGGTATCTCATCTCCAAGTGCTGATGAGAAGTTTGATGAGGAAACAACCCTTGAAGTTTCTTTATTTACCGTCAAATGGTATCTCATCTCCAAGTGCTGATGAGAAGTTTGATGAGGAAACAACCCTTGAAGTTTCTTTATTTACCGTCAAATGGTATCTCATCTCCAAGTGCTGATGAGAAGTTTGATGAGGAAACAAACCCTTGAAGTTTCTTTATTACCGTCAAATGGTATCTTACCTCCAAGTACTGGTAAGAAGTTTGACGAGGGAACAAACCTTTGGAAATTTTCTCTTTATCTGAGATATTGTCCAAACGCAACTAAGACCAGTTTCGAGATTTGGACATCCGGAACGAGAGGAGGTTGTTTACCTTTTTCTAAGTATCAACACTTAGTTAAAGAAGATGGATTGCGCATCCTATACTGTCATCCATTCGCTATTTCTGCAGGAGTTTGTCTCCTCATCCCCCGCCAAGTGCGACAACAGGATCAAGTCATGCAAAGATTTTATCAATTACAACATCTCAGGAGCGCCCAAAATTCGGGCATTCCTCGATATTTAAGTCTCTTTTACGCCGGAAAGATCGAGATATCAATCTCTCTCCCTCCAGATAAAAGAAACTTAAATAGGGGCATCTGTCATACCCTAATTTTTGACCCCCCTGAGATGACATATCTTCAGGATTTTTCATCAGGTCAAGACAAGTACCCAGAGCAGTCATTTCTCCATCTGGTACCTAATCGAGGATGCTCAAAGACAAGAAAGCTCAGGCAAAGGATCAATCAATACAAAGACTAGTCTCTAATACAATCATGGGGCTCAAAAACTTCACTTTTCTCATCTATGATTGATTAGACATCCAGTCATATGAGTACAGGTTTACTCAGGTCACCAGACTAGGGTTTTGAGCCTATCAAGGACTAAAATCAGGGATCACATTTGGGAAACCCTAAAAAACCTCAGAGGGTCATTCAAAGACATCAATCATCTTCAAATAACTCATATTACAAGGTCTACTAGACATCATACTTCAATTCAAAGTCTACAGTCATTACTTTCACATGATCGACAAATTAGGGTTTTGACCTAATTCACCAAGATAGTTGACTTCTGATCAGGGCATGAATCCAAAACTCAAGACATGATTCAAGGATCTCTACTACCTCCATATAATCCATTTATATCATCCATTTGGGGAGAAGATCTTATTTCTACACAAAAGCCCAAAAATTCACTTTGTCAGGAAAAAGTCAACTGTGAAGGATCATCATTGACTTTTAAGGTTTTTGGTCAAAAAATGACTTTCAAAGATCAATATCATCAATATATGGATGTCAAAGTCATTTGGCCAAAGAAATTCAATGAAATTCATCAAAGAGCGAAAAGTCGGGAATTAGGGTTTTTGAAGGCATGGTGAGATCTCAAAATTTCACCTACACAACTCAAAAAACTTCCAACATGAAAGTTGTAGATCTTGCCAAATAAAACAACATCTTACAAGGGAACTTTTTTCAAAAGATCAACCATTTATGAAGTTTTGGAAATTTTGAAGTTTAGGTCATAAACACTTAGAAATTTTTCTAAGTGTTTTAACCTAGTTTTCTTCCAACTTTGGCCTCATTTTTCACAAATTTCCCAAAGGATTTTGAAGAAGACATAAACTAATGATTTAAAGTAGATGTTTAGGGCTTTCCAAATTGTGTTCAACCTTCTCCAAATTCAATTTGAGCTAGGAGTTATGCTTGTTCAAAGTTGGCCTCATGAAGTAAAATTATAGGTCATGTACAATTTGGAACTTTGCAATTTTGTGCATTTTGCTTCACTAAGTGATGCTACATGACCCATAATACATCTGCAAACATGCCATGCATTCATTTTCACCATGCCATAAGAATTGAAGAAGATTCTAAAAAACAAGAACATGTGATTATGTAATGATTACATTTGTGAATTTATGGCAAATTGATGAATCACCCAAGGAATCTTCTCACCAACCAATTAGAGCTCATTTCTGGCTCAGAATTGTCCCCTAAGATCAAGCAAAATCGAGGGCTAGGGGATTGATCAAATGGAATCAAAATTCTCATCATTGCATAAGAGATATTTGCAAATTTCCTTCATGGCTAAGAAACCAAATCAACTTCACTAAGGAAGCTCACTCCTCTGCAGCTATACTGATCCATTTGCCTATAAATACAGATGCATTCCTCATTCAAAAACACACCAAAGCAACCATATTACTTGCTTTCTCTTTCTCTTCTCTTGTTCATTGTTTTTCAAAGTTCTTTGGCAAGAAGAATCGATTTCTTCAAACCAGAGCTTATCTTTGGGAAGTGAGCATTCTAACATCTCAAGGGAGGGCATTTGAGGTGATCCAAGCACCTGGATCACTTCTGTAAGTGGAGGAACACCATTGTTGCTCTCACTTTGGATCGTTTGCAGTTGGAGGTCCATGGAGTAATTCAGGAGGTTCTGAGCCAAGCCAATCATCCAGGCACACTCCTCAGGTCATAGTGAAGCTAACCAGATGGCTGCAGCTCATCTGTAACTCAAGAATCAACACCCTCCATGTTCACTTGAAGCTGAAATTGAGGGAGGTCCATAGAACAATTCAGAAGGATTCAGGTTGCAATAAGCATTCAGTTAGCATCATTGAGTCTCAGGGAAGCTATTGAGATCATTCATTCAAGCCCAGATGCTCTCCATCATCCTCACGACCTCCATTTTCAGAGGTAAGTTTCTGAACTCCACCTCTTTAATTTAAGCACTCTTTGTGGTAAAGCTCGATTCTATCTTGTTCAGCATCATTAGAGGATTGAAAACCCTCTATCATCATTCATTTATTCATCTTGTGCATCATTTAATTTTAAAATTAGGGTTTATGTGTTCTTCGTGTTCATAATGAAATTCGTTAGTTACACTTAGAATAAATGAATTCTGAGCCCATAATCATGTTCCTTGTCCAAAAACGAGTGAGATTGATGTTTACATCATGCCATTTAGTTGAGAAACCAGAGAGTTAGGAATTTGAAAATCTGAAGCTCGAGGAAGAAGATGAACATGGCGCGCGTAAAATTTGAATTTCCTGGCTTATCTGAAAATATAATATATTGAGTGTATATAGTTAACAAGCTGCGCGCGCAGCTCAGTTGGTTAAGTTTTGAAATGTGATCATGAAGGGCGTGGGTTCGAACCTCTCTAGGGCCAAACCAATTTTTTAGCATCCATTTTCATTCTTTTTTTTTACAAACTTCACACAATCAATAAATTTATCAAATCAATTCATTTTCACTTCATTTTTCACACACTTGCTATTTAATATACCTACTTTGTGAATAATCAAAAAAATCATAAAAATATTATTTATTTCATGTGTTTTAATTAGGTTTAAAATAGTATGTTTTAAATATTTTCTTAATTACTTTAAAATATATATTTTCATTTTGTTTTAACCTAATTACTTTGTGAATAATTTTATGATAAAACCCTAATTATTTAGGTCTTAATTGGGTATAGATTTCATCTTTGCCTTAATTAAGTTGATTTTTTTTAAAACTATTTTCAATCTCTGATTAAACGGATGATTAAGGTTTTCAAACAACAAAACCTTGCATCATTCCAAATCATTTTTCAACTGTTTTTATAACCAGTACTGTAAAGTACTGGGCCTCTAATAGAGTGTAAGTCCCAAAAACCTTCTCTTCTTAGCTTGTTTTCAAAACTGTATTTTCAAAATCTTCTTTCTGTTTTCAAAACTTTCTTCTGGTATTTGAAGGGCATTATTCCCGGTGAAACTCTTCAGATACCTATGTGACCTTTGTCCATCTTCACTTCTTCTGTTTTCAAAAACCATTAACTGTTTATCATATACATTCAACTGTTATCAACAAAAACAATAAAAAATACTGTTGAGGCTCTGTACATACTTCTTCAATGGCCTCCACTCCATCCAGGTTAGGCTTTACAAGCTTTCAATTTACAGTCTTTATTTAAATTACTGTCAAATATAAACTGTGCATATATTAGTTTAGAACTGCGTTTGAGTATAAACCTTAGGACAGTTAAACTATATATATATATTATAGGAATATGACCTAGGATTGAGAATGTCTTCCCGGTGAAGGCTCTTTCCTAATTAGAGATCTGTAGTTCAAACCCCCAAGATGAATTATTCCCGGTGAAACATTTTGGCAAAAACCTTAGAATCCAAATATAGGGCACATCCACCCAAAGAGGAATTATTCCCGGTGAAACCTCTTACCCATTTGCTTAGAGCCAAAATAAGTTCAAAACTACATAGCTTTCTCTTGTGCTATAACAAGGACCCTCGATTAGCCTCCTCTTGGGCTTTGTACAAGGACCCACAGGCTTCTTAAAAGCATTTCCAGCTTCCTCTTGAGCTTGTATACAAGGACCCATCAGGTTTCTTATAAACATAGGAACAGGTCTTTAGTCACCTTTTAGCCTACCCTGGTGAGTTTTTTCCAATTTAAACCAGACTTTAAACAAGCTAAGTTTGTCTCAATTTCACATTGAGTACATTTTTGGAATGAGAGACATGGACAGTCTCTGTCACCCTTATCTTTATCAATCTTCCTTAGCAGAGTCTAGGATCCATGTTTGATCATCCTCAGTATTGAGTCAGCCTTCATCTTGGGCTTTAAACAAGAAGTCTCCATTAGATAATCTTTCTGCCATTCATTTCAATAAAACCCCTGGAAAGGGTTAGCCTCCAAAGTCAATTAATAAATAATGTCATTTCTCTTAGGAGATAATTTCCCCAAAAGAGTCAAAACCCCTGGAAAGGGTTAGCCTCCAACATCTGTCTAAAATGTCAAAATCCCTGGAAAGGGTTAGCTTCCACACATTTCTTCATTTCAACAAAACCCCTGGAAAGGGTCAGCCTCCAAAAAAAAAAACATGATAAAGTCAGTCTTTTAACAGACAAATTCACCAGCTGAGTCAAAATCCCTGGAAAGGGTTAGCTTCCAAAGAAAAACAGTCTTTTAATAAATAAAACCTCCTCAGTAGAGTCAAAACCAACAAAAACAGTTAGCCTCAACCTTGGGCTTCATACAAGGCACCCAAACAATAAAACTCCCCTGTCAAGAGTCAGCCTCAACCTTGGGCATTGTACAAGGCAGATAATAGAGTCTCCCCAGTGAGTCCTTCATCACTCAGTAGCCACAACCTTGGGCTTTGTACAAGGCAGATAAACCATATCTTTCATGTGTCAAAGATTCCTAACACTTAGGATCTTTCCCCATATAGTCATCCATACTTAATTCATTTAAGAGTCCGCCACAACCTTGGGCTTTGTACAAGGCAGAAAATAATGCTTTCCCCTAGCTAGAGTTAGCCACAACCTTGGGCTTTGTACAAGGCACACAAATAGAGTCTCCCTAAGTAGAGTCAGCCTCAATTCTGGGCTTTGTACAGAACACAAAAATACCCTGTAATTAATTCCCAGTGGAGTCATCTCCCAGAGTCAATAATATTAATTAATCAATAAAAAAAAAAGCCTCAAGCTTGGGCCTCATACAAGCCAGCTAAAGTCAAATCTTTTATACAGTAGATAGACATAGCTTATCTCCATAGAGAGATATTTTTACTACTCTACCACATTCAAACAAACAAACATTTCATTTCAATTTTAATCAAGTCTCCCATTTAGGATTTTGAAAGGCATGAGCTGGCAGTAAAACCCAGACATGTGGTAACTTTCCCTAATTTGGATGAGCAACTTTCTTTCATTTAAGAGGCATTTGACTGGTATACTTGCACATACACAAGTAAGGTCCCCCTCTTGAATGAAATGAATTCAGTTATTCTGTCACTCTTTTAAATGTTTGTGGTAGAATAGTACAAATACCTCTCTGTAGAGATAATTTCATGTCTCTTTACTGTAAACAGAGATTTAATTCCAAGCTTCAACCTTGAGCTTCAAACAAGGCACCAAAAACAATTATTTTCCCTAGTTAGTTCCCCGAACTACATTAAGCTCTGACTTCCACTAGGGATATGTAGGCATGAGGTTCACAAGGAATCTCAGCGAGCTAATAAAATACCAAAAATAGTCAGTTTGTCTGTCTGTCTTTCTTTTAAAATCAAATCAATTCCTTCTCCTAATACAAAGGAGAAACTTTCCCAATCATTAGCAATAAACACAAACACAATGACACAGAGAAGGTTCCTGTAGAGTACTACAGATATGTAGGGTGTTTAAACACTTCCCTATGTATAACCGACCTCCCGGACTCCAGAATTTCTAGTCTAGGTGTAAATCCCCACACTTAGCAAACTCCTAGGGTTTAGTTGAGATCTTTTTTTCCCTTTCCTACTCGTAGGACAAATAAGAAAGTTCGTGTGATATCGTAGGAAGAACTGAAATAAAATTCATCCCACCACGGGCGCATTCTCCTTCCAAATTTCGCGTGAAGGGTTTAGCGTGCCGTCCTCCCAAGTGAAACGGGGAGGTAAAGAAAACGACCACCACACCATACCTCATATTAATCTTACTAAATACACAAGCTCCAACCAGCTTATTCATCAAATCATCAATCCTCGATAATGGATACCGATTTTTATAGTAACCTTGTTTAATTGTCGGTAATCTACACACAGTCTCATAGAGCCCTCCTTCTTCTTTACCAACAATACCAGCGCACCCCACGGAGAAACACTCGGACGAATGAATTTCTTCTCAAGTAACTCTTCCAATTGTTTCTTTAGTTCAGCCAACTCTGATGGTGACATACGATACGGTGCCATCGACACTGGACTAGTTGCCGAAACCAATTCAATAGCAAATTCTACTTCTCTTTCTGGTGGTAACTCGTTCACATCTTCTGGAAAAACTTCCAGAAATTCACATACTACTGGTAATTTAGTACGTATTACCTTCTCCTTCAATTCCATCAACGCAAACAACATAAACACCGTCGCACCGTCCTCAATGGATTCATTCACTTGTCTAGCTGTCATGTTCAGATCATCAGCACTAACAGTTTCAGGAAATAATATCATCTTCGAAAAACAGTTGATATGAACACGGTTGAATTCCAACCAGTTCATTCCCAGGACTACATCAAGTTATTTCAATGGAAGACACACTAAGTCCATTCCAAATTCTCTACCAAAAATATTGATCGGACAATTTAAACAAGCAGACGAAGTCGTTACTGAACCCGATGCAGAAGTGTCAATAACCATACTTCCATTTATGTCAGATATTTTTAAATTCAATCTCTTAGCGCAATTCAAAGAAATAAAAGAGTGAGTTGCTCCAGTATCGATAATCGCTACTAAAGGTATGCCATGAATGAAACACGTACCTTTAATCAATCCATCCTCTGGAGTAGTCTCTCGCCCAGACAAAGCAAAAACCTTTCCTCCCGATTGGTTCTTCTTACAATCAGCAGCAACATGACCCACTTTCTCACACTTGAAACACTTTTTCTGATCAAGCTTGCATTCATTCCTACAGTGCCCAATTTCGCCACAGTTGTAGCATCTGACAAAAGCACTGGAGTCTCCCCCACTAGGCTTCTTCCCATCCACAGCTTTACCTCTACTGTATGGTTTACCTCTATCCATAGGCTTCTTACCCTTTTTGTCAACTAACTCGCGAGAGTGAGATGACTTCAGCTTAATGTTATCCTCTTCGAAGATCCTGCTACAGTCCACTAAATCGACAAATCGCCAAATCCTCTAATACCTGATACCTTGCTTGATCTCATCACGAAGACCATTCTCAAATTTGATACACTTTGAGAATTCACTAGCTTCATCATTGTTATAGTGAACGTAGTACTTCGCCAACTCAACAAACTTCGAAGCACATTCTGGTACCGTCATATTACCTTGAGTCAGCTCCAAAAATTCAAATTTCTTTTTTGCCTCGAACGTCTTCAGGGAAGTACCTTCTCAAAAACTCCCTTTTGAACACAGCCCAAGAAATATCTACACCATCAGCATCCAGTTCGGCTCTAGTCGCCATCCACTAGTAATCAGCTTCTTCAGATAACATATGCGTACCATACCTCACCTTCAGATTCGCAGCATAATCGATGACTCTGAAAATCCTCTCGATCTCCTTTAGCCACTTCTGAGCACCTTCAGGATCATGCGTGCCCTTGAACAACGGAGGATTGTTCCTCTGACAATTCCCCAATTGCATGTCAGCACCAATCCCGACTCCATTTGCCTTCCCTCCCAACACACCAGCAATCATACCCAGAGCCTCAGCGATAGCATCGTCGTTTCTTCCACCTCTTCCAGCAATTGTTCTACTTAAATCACAAATAATCTAGTCAGAACGAAGTATCGACTAGTTAAATCGTATATAGTCGTATACACATAGGGAAGACTGGCACAAGACTCTGGTCACAATGACCGACTATGCTCTGATACCTCTATTGTAACACCCTTCTAAAACCCCGCGCCAATTAAATAGATTATTCAGAGTACATGAAAACAAGGGTGCCACAATACAATAATTAATAAACATCATACATCTATGTCATGCATTCATTGAGGAAATCATCATAAAATTAGAACACTTCATGTTAACACAGCGGAAATTAAATCACACGGATAAGTTTAATATCTCAAAAAACTTTATCCTTCAAACATCAAATAACAACTAGAGTTATAAAACATAAACTCAAAAACATCGCGTCCCCAGTGTTACAATATCAGAGCATGAAACCTGACGTTAAACTAAACGCACTGACTCATAAGCTAATCCTCACCAAGTCGACAAGCCGCTATCCTTAATCTTAAAATGACAAAATGTAAGGGTGAGTCTCATCATAATTAACAAATGTTATAAAGTTATAAACAATAATACATCATAGTCGCATTATTCACCCAATTGCATCATAAACAGATATTCAGACAAGTTTCATCATCACAAACAACCAACACATCATTAATATTCATAACACTGGAAAACATCCATTCATGTTATAAAAAATCATGCATATGAATGAACTGACACTATGCATGTGGTACCAACATCATCAATGGGAATAACCCACCGACCGATCCAACATCGTCAAGATACGACCCTGCCAACACAGATTCCGCACAATGGGAATCACGCCCTTCACTGATCCAACACATCATCATGGATATAGCCTCAACAAATGATTATGAATGAATGCAAACATATATGAAACATACTTATACCATCGTCAAGTCTATGAGTAACATCATCTAATACTCAATCCATCATCATTATCATCATCATCAAGCATGTTTATATATATACATATATGCATCATTCAAATACAATCACATCACTGATACAAACACAAAGGTTATTTCACAAGGTTCATCCTGCTCAAAACGGCACACAAAACAGGCCAACGGTTCAAAAGTTATGAGTTTTATAAGATATTTCATTTTTCAAAAACCATCAGTGGTATTCGGTTACCCAAAGGCCAGTAACCGGTTACCGTATCTCACGAAACTCATAAATATTTTTTTCGTATGGGTAATCGGTTACCCCCCTTTCAGTAACCGATTACTGCCTCCCAGGAAGCAACACTTACCCTTTTCGCACAGTGGTAACCGGTTACTCTAATCCCAGTAACGGGTTACTTCGTACCTGCAACCCCAAAACTTAGATTTACAACATTCAACACCTCTATTTTCACCCAATTCATACCAATACGAATTCAAGTAACCAAATCCCACATTCAACACACAGCACACACACATATAGCATATAGTAGGCATCAACTAACATCATAATAATACTAACATTTTAGATTTCATCAAAATGAACAATTATCATCCAAACATCTCAAATCCCTAATCTATTGTATGACCCAATCGATACGAATTATACACCTATTTTGTACTATCATTCTATAACCTGATAATGAAGTTATACAGATAAGTCCCCCCTTACCTTAGCCAAGTTCTTGATTTGGTCCTCTTCCTCTTTCACGTTCTTCAGTTCTCCCTCTCACAGCATCTCTTTTCACGTTCTAACTCCTTTTTCCTTATTTTCCTTTATTTTATGAAAACTTAAAATAAATTAGTAATGGGCTTAACCACTTACAACCCCTCTTTACTAATCTCAACGCTTGGCCCAGCTGCTTATAACTCATAATTTTACTGATAAATCCCTTAAAATGCTGAATTCTTAATAATTAATTTAAAATTAAATTAAATTAATAAATAAGAAAATGCGAGTGTTATAACTAGGTTGGGAGAAGTTTCACCGGGAATAATTCTTCTCGTAACACCGAAGTTTTAAAACAAAAGACCTAGCTTTAACAATACAAAGGTCAATGGACTAAGAATAGTTTCACCGGGAATAATTCTATTCTTTAGTACCAAGGTTTGAAAAACAAAAGGGTTTGGTTATGATTTAACAATACAAAACCATTTTTAAAGACAAGGTAAAAAGTGAAGGATAGAAAAACACTTAGAAAGGGGGGGTTTGAATAAGTGTAGCTTTAAAACTTGTAAGATAAAAACAATTTGCACAATGATTTTTATCCTGGTTCGTTGTTAACTAAACTACTCCAGTCCACCCCCTTGGAGTGATTTACCTCACCTGAGGATTTAATCCACTAATCACACGAGATTACAATGGTTTTCCACTTAGACAACTTCTAAGTCTTCTAGAGTATACTGATCACAACCTGATCACTCTAGGAACAATCTGCTTAGATACCCTCTAAGACTTTCTAGAGTATACTGATCAACAACCTGATCACTCTAGTTCTTACAACTTAATGTAAACAAATTCTAAGAGTTACAATGCTTCTTATAAAGCTATTATCACAACTGTGATTTCTCTTAAGTTTAAGCTTAAATCTCACTAAGATATTACAACAGCAATGTAGTGAGTTTGATGAAGTTTGAGAGCTTTTGAATTTGACAGCGTTTCTGTATAATGCGCAAGTGTTGTATTCAGAATTCGTAACATAGCTTCTCATCAAAACTTCATATTTATAGGCGCTTGAGAAGATGACCGTTGGGAGCATTTAATGCTTTGCGTAATCCGTACAGCATTGCATTTAATGTTTCACTCTTTTGTCAACTACCTTGAGCCTTGTTTTCGCTGTGTCTACTGACGTTGCCTTTAATAGCTTCTAACGTTCCTTTTGTCAGTCAGCGTAGCCTGCCAGTCTAGTACTTGCTTCTGATCTGATGTTTGTGTGAACAACGTTTGAATATCATCAGAGTCAAACAGCTTGGTGCAGAGCATCTTCTTTTCTTCTGACCTTGAAGTGCTTCTGAGCGTGATAGCATGAGAACTTCAGTGCTTCTGCTTCTGATCTCAAGTTCTTCTGATGCTTCCATAGACCCATGTTCTGATTCTGCTTGACCATCTTCTGATGTTTTGCCAGACAATGTTCTGATGTTGCATGCTGAACCTTTTGAGTCAGTGCTTCTTGCGCTGATTTTGTGCATACTCTTTATATAATTCCTGAAATGGAAATTGCATAGTATTAGAGTACCACATTATCTCATACAAAATTCATATGCTTGTTATCATCAAAACTAAGAATATTGATCAGAACAAATCTTGTTCTAACAAAAAGCTTTAACAATACTTTAAACACAAGATAAAAGTGATTGGAAAGGGAGTTTGAGTACCTTGACAATTTTAGTCAATATCATTCCCATCCTTTTGGACAAAAACAACAAACTTAAACAATCAACAATGGACACCTCAAGTGTGTGTGTCGGATATCATGTGACACAGGAACAAACAAGTGAGTATGATAATCAATAAATATGAGAGATGGATACATCTAAACCCTTGGATTCAAACTCATGTATGAATGATGAATGATTGATATGATGCATAAACATGGGGTTAGATAAACAACACATAAGAGAAGCTAACAAGATAATGGTTAAAATAACAATTAAGTTAAAAACAAGGATTAAATCAACAAGTATGTACAAGATAACAAACTTAATTAATCATGGATAAACAAAGATCAACATGTTTTTGGATTAGGGTTTTAAACCTAGGTTTTTTTTAATTAGGGTTTTCAAATTAGGGTTTAAACATAAACACCTAAACCTAATTGATTTTAATTGTTAAATACCTATTTCTTTAAGAGAAATGGTATAAGGGTACCTAAAGAAGTCAAAGACATCCTATTCTAACCCTAAACAAATATTCACAAAAAATATACAATGCTACTTTGAAGAAATATTCAAAAATAAAATGATTTTTGGTTGATTTTTTAATATATAAAATACTTGTTTTTGATTAATTTTTAAATGGGGAATATTAAATATTTTTGTGATTTTTTAACATAATGTGAAAATACACAAAATAAATAAATTACACAAAAATAAGGGATTAAAAAAGATTAATCTACTATTTTTTATGATTTTTTGAAGTTAAGTCAAAAAACCAAAATAAACAAGTTGCAAAAAAATAGAAATGGTCCTACTAAGGCTTGAACTCAGGACCTAGAATACTATGCACAAAACTACAACCAACTCTACTGCGCACGTGTGGTGTCAAGGAGATGACTTAAATTGATTTTATTTGAACACAAGTAAGTTTGGAAAACTAAAAAAATAGGTAAAAGGTCTGGGGCGAAGGGGATTCGAACCCCAGACCTAGGAATCAACTCCATGTGCTTATATTTTAAACAAGCCCAAAAATTCAAATTTCCCTCCAACCCACTTCATCTTCTTCGTTGAAGCACAACAACAACAACCTCCATGGCTGATTTTGATTTTACTCAAATCTTCACCAAATTTAAAAATGTCAAACACTAAGTTGCTGGAAATTTTATCACAAATTCAACCAAATGATTATCAACAATTAAAACACAATCAAACTTATGAATTTTTGGAATTTTCGTATGAACCCTAAAACTTAAATTTCAAATTAAACTCTGAATTCACACAATTAAGCCCCAAAAGTTTAGGGCTTATAATCCCCATATCATTCCAAGTAAAATAGCTAAAGAACTGATCAAAACAATGATCAAATAAGCAAGCTCGAGTTTAAGTTCAATACCTCTGAAAGTGAGGATCAAACCCTTGATTGGAGGTGTTTCTGGGCTGCCAATTCAATGTGGAATCCTTTAGTGATGTCCAAGGAAGCTTTCTAGGCAGCTAAACTGGATTGATCACTGCTCCTTCTTCAAACCTGATACCACCTAAAAACACAAAAAGTTATGCCTAGAACTTGTAGTTCCAAGTGTTACAGGTCCAAAACAGGTGTTTGAATAGCTTCTATATGTAATATAGAAGGTATCTAACACAAAAATTCCAAGAACGCACGAGCCAATTTCAAAATTCAAACTTTGGTTGAAAGAGACACTTTAAGGAAATTTTGAATGGTGATTTATGGTTCAAGGCTTTTTGTAAGTGTTTAGAGGTTATGGATAGTTTCTATATGTGATATAGAAGCTAATTGGAAGGTTAATTTGGTTAGTAAGTGTTTGGTTTGGATTTTGGTAGGTTATGAGCTTAAAAGAAGCTTTAATGGAGGTAAAAATGTTATTTTTGGTTAGGGGACCTTTTAGAGGTTGAGGAAGGAAATCTTCTAAATGATGTTTAGAAGTTGTCTAAACCTTTGGTTGACACCCAGAACTTGTAGAACTCAAAATCACTATGAAAGTGCAAAGATTGAAAAAAGAGAATTTCAAGTGAGGTAGTGACTTGGAGAATTTTGGTGTATTTGATGCAATGGCCAATGCCCTCTATTTATAGGCAAGGATTAGGGTTTGTGGAGGGAAAAAATCTTAAGTTTTAATTCACATGTGACTCTTGTACCATCTTGCTTCTTTGTGAAGAAATGAGAAAATTAAGGTTCCAATGGTATGGTACAAACTCAAGCATGCTTCCATGATTTTATTCTGGGTTGTAGAGGCTTGCTTGTGATGTTTAACTTGCTTTTGGTGCAGAGGAGACATGGGAGAGGCTCAAGGAGAGTGGACTTTGTGCATAAAGCTAGCTTTTCCAAAATGGAAGTGGTGACTTTAGTTCATAAATGGCATGAAACTTGGACAATGCATAAAACACTTGGTCCATAGCTCAAAAGAATGTGTAATCTTCTGATTATGGTGCTTTGAACAAGTTATATGGGCTGCAAGAAAGGAATCTTTGCATTTGAAATGGTTTTGGTTCATAACTTCTTCATTTTCATTCTTGAATTCAAGTGTTCATGGTGCCTTCTTCACAAAATCATATCTCATTGATCGAGCCATGGATTTTCAAGCTAGTGGTCTATTTGGAAACCCTTGCTACATACTTCAATTAACTTGTTGAAATTTTCCTCAAACTCTTTTGGGATCATGGAGAAAAAAGGTCATAAAGTTAAGAAAAAACTAGGTGAAAACACTTAGAAATTTTCTGTTTTTTAGACATAAACCTTCTTAAAAGTCCATAGTTGACCATTTTTCTCAAAAGTCAAAGGTTGACTAGCACAGTTGACTTTTTCCAAATGAACTGCAGTTTTGTGATTTTCAAATGAATCAAGCTCTCCTATTCAAATGAATGGACTAAAATTTTGATTTGGATGCCTTTGAATCATAGTTTGAGTCTTGGAACTATGTCCTGATTAAAAGTTAACCTTTTAGTGGAATTAGGTCAAAAACCCTAATTGGAGCCCCTGGTGAATTTGAAGTTGATTGATCTTCCATTGAGCCATATTTGGACTTTGATATTGATTAGAGAATCCTTTGAATCATTGAAAAATGTTGAATTCCCTTGTGGGCCTCAAAACCCTAATTTTTCTCAGCTTCTTCTTGATCAGTCTCCTGTCTTGGGGCACAAGCAACAAACAACAATTTTTTGTATTTTTGTTATCAAATGATAAATGCATGATGATTATGATGATTATGATGATCCTAATATTTAATATATGGTGGGATCTCAGTGGTAAAAAATTGGGGTATAACACTAGTGTGTATTGCATTCTTGCAATATCATTTGTGCTTCCATTTGTTTTACATTTACTCGATTTTTATCAATTTATGGCTGAAAAGGGGGAGTAAAGTGTTAGTGTGTTTGATTGTCATGATATTACAACACATATTACAACATGCTGGTTGACATACATCTTGACTGTGCTACTGCTAAGAAGAGTAGTTTTGTGGTTGTCTACTGCAACTATTTAGGGTGAGCATGATAGTCTTTCATGTTACTTGATTTTGCTGCTTTGTCCTGAAGACTGAAGATTGAAGAATGTGTGCAAGATGTTTGAACATCCTCCTGAATGTGGGTTGTTTAAATAATTTTTTGTTGCACATGCCTCTAATGTGTGAACTTGAGTAGCTCATGGTTGTTCTTGTATCCCTTTGAGGGGGAGTAATAGTTCTGAATGATAGGGGGAGTAATGGACCTGTCTGTTTGTACAAGCTCCCAAGAGCTTATGTGTAGTTGTTGATCATCTTTGATATATCTTTGCAGTTTGAGTTTAAATTTGCATGCTATCATGTAAATGTATTTTATCTCCATGAGTAAACTGTGCTTTGGTTGCTTTAGCCAAAAAACTTCCAAAGGGGGTGATTGTTAGTTCAATAGTTTTTGTATTGGCATAATCTTGCTAAAACATGGTTTTTAACTGATGTTGAACAAGACATTGTACCATCCTATTCTACTGTCATAATAGGTTTTAATGTTACGTGTTTGGATAGATGTTGTCACATTCTACACCAAAACATCCTGATAATTCACATTGTTTTTAAACCTTGAAAGATTAGATTGAAAAATATGAGAATCTGGAATATTCAGATAATCATTACATGCGCGGCAATCAAGGGATGATTATGAAAAATGCCTATTAATCACTATATTTAGAAAAATAATCTTTGAGATTTCTTTTGGAAAACTAAGATTTGATTTGATTTGATTTGTTCCTAATTTATAAAGAGATCCTGCAGGTGTTTTCAGTAAAGAGGAGATTGGCTTCATATTGAAGTCCAAGCCCATTCTGCAAGTATCTATAAAAAGGAACTTGGGAAACCTAGTTTGTCAAGCTTTCTTGTAAGGAAAATTGTTGGTGCATAAGGGTTGTTGTGTTGGAAGTCTCTTAAGCTCTTCGTGTTTTTTTCTTGTGTCACTCATGTATCTTCTAATACATTGAGGTGGACGTGTGTTCTCACTCTAGAAGCTTTTAAGAAAGAGAGTTTAGTGGTCTTCTTGATCAAAGCTTTTAAGCAAGATCAAGTACTTTCCTTAGCTAGGGTGTTTAACTAAGTATTTGGTTTATTGGGAAGTGTAAACTTTCTACTTGGGTTCCATTCGTCACAGGGTGTGTGACTGTTTTATCACTATGGTGATTGGAAGTGGGATGGCGATTTCTCAGGTCTAGATGTTGACTTCCAGGCAGAAGTAGCGCTGGGTAGTTAATAGGAAATAAGTTGTAAACTAGGGTGTTTAGCTTTGAACTAATATTGGCGATTTCTCAAGTACTGTCCTTAGTTAGGGTGTTTAACAATTCATTGTGTTATTTATCATTTTGTCATTTACTTTCAGTTTTGATAAGTTTGTATTGTAAGTCAAGAGATTTTATAACATATGTCTAGACATTGTGTGTTGTTAGGACATCTTTCTCGACAGCTGTTGTAATTGCCAGAATTTCACTCAATTATGGTGAATTTTGGAGTAAAATTATAGGCCAAGTCTGATAATTAGTTTCTTAGAAAAAATTTGTGTCCCATGGATCAGTAATAAGTTAATCCTAGTCTTCATCAAGGGCTATATATTTTCTAAGAGAGTATTACTCTCAATTGCTTTGGATGCTAGAGGAATACAATGTCCAAACTAATGTCCTAACATTATACTATGGAAAAATGATTTAAATCCAGATACTCAATATGTCAGTTTGCTTCGCTGTTCAAAAAAAAATTATTTTACTGATCATCTCATACTCTAAAGCCTTGGTGTAGTCTATAGGGGTAATCTAAGAATTTTGTACTGCTGAAGAAACATAGCTATAATTGTCCAGAAGGCTTGTCAACAACAATACTTCCTTCCTCACCTGAATATTGAGGTTTATGAAGAATTTTGGCTACTGTGCTCTGAGTTATGTTTGCTGCTTCTCCTGCATGTTCTTCTAATGTGGTGAACTTGGATACTTCATGCCTGAGTTCAGGTTGTTTTTCTTGTGCCTCAGGAAAAGTTTATTCTTTCGATTTAGGAGGAGACTAGTTCTCTATGACAAGAATTGGTCCTGTAAGACATAGGGTGTTTGAGGATAGATCTGAAACAACATGTAATCCCTAAAATAGGTTTCTAAATATTTGTACAAGCTATTGAGTTGTGTTAAAGAAACTATCTGAATGTACAAGCTATTAAGCTGTGTTAATGATGATGTAATTATATAATTATAGAATTTACTACTTTTTTGAATGCTCTTTCCTCAAACTTCTTCAAGTTATTTCAATCCATGACTACAAATATATATATATATATATATATATATATATATGTATATATATATATATATATATATATATATATATATATATATATATATAACATGAAGTCATGAAACCTCAACTAATTTTCTATGTACATACAAAGTTTTGTTCACAATCTTTTTACAACTCTGAAAATGAAAATAAAACATAAAATCACTATAGCATGAAGATAAGATACTTTTGATTTATTATTAGCCCCATATCTAAAATCTCATCAACAATCTTTTATATATTTGAAGAAGAAAATGGAAGAGAAACAAAAATAGGATCTTCAATATATGAAACATCAAGAGTAGAAATGAAATTATGACATATTCAAAACTGAAAAAAAAGAAATACCACTTAAAATGTTGCAACTACTGTAATATCTTTTATCATCACACATGAGTGTGGTTGATCTTTTGTAGGTATCAATTCTTAATCATTCATTACCCGGCTCTAGCAAAAAATCTGTTAATGCTTGAAGGGGTCATAAAAACCGTGAGGCAGCTTGAAGGACCATCCGCCTCAACTCCTTCGAGGGAATTATAGGCCACAAGTCCACCCAGAACTAAATGGTCCAAAAAGTTTTCGGGATAAGTATTTGAAAAAAAGGATATTTTAACCATATGATTATTTTCTAACATAATAATAATTCATATGAGTAACGTCACAGTTTTGTCAAAATGGTGTAGGCCACCCCCTTTCTGAAAGTAGAGCCTATGAAGTAAAGTGCATGAAGTCGCAACTGGTGCACCCCTAGGAAAAACAACATTTATTATGACCCAAGTTTGACAGATTAATTCTTATTTATTAAGGGCCTTATATCTAAAGGAACAACCCTTTCCTCATAGCCTAGACTCTTTTAGAAAGCTACCAAGTCTTTATTCATTGACATCTCCTCTATGGTCCGACAATCCAAAGGAATAATGTAATTATAGGATTCTCGGTCAAAGTGGATTCAAGCCTAATTTTTTTCAATCTGATTGCCACAACTAGCTTTCCCCTCCAAGGAGAAATTAGACATCAATGACTCGTCCTCGAGGACCCTACAAAAGAAGAGATAAGCCTCTAAGGTCTATGGGTGTAACACCCCAATTCTACCCAAGCATATAGGTACAAATATCAGAGTATAAAAATTAAATTCATAAAAACAATTAGGGTATTACACTTAAGTAACCTCATCACCAAATATAACATACTCGCAAAAGATGCGTAACACAATTAATCAAAGAGGAAAGATTCTCATAAACATTTGAAAGTATTTATATATATATATAATATGAATACATCCAAAGGATCAAATATACAACAAAAGGATCCTATAAGCATCATCTACAAAATAAGTGTTCGATCCCCCCCTAGGTGTTACGTATCACGAGCGGACGACACCAAAACGGACGACTACTAAAAGAGCACCTACGCTTGCGGATCACCTGCACATTACCCACGAGTAGGTAACATTAAGGCAGAAGGGTGAGAATATACTTTATAATGAAAAGCATGATAAATATAGTAATGCCAACAAGTATCATCAAGAATCATACAACAAGGTAATCCACTAAGTCAGCCACAATCAATATATAAGTAATGCGATAAATGAGTAAGAACATAATGGTAAGTACAGATGGAGATGAATGAGTCTCGACTATGCATATGCATGTGGTACCAAATCCGGAGTAAACTCCTCCTTGTCATTATGACAAATACACCTTGCCGAGCATTATGTTGGGACTTCTTTCCCTCAAGAAAATACACCTTTGTCGAGCAGTAAGCTACGACTAACCGTCATCGAGCATTTAGCCCCCACTGATGACCTCTTGCCACTCGGGCAAATACACCTTTTTACCGAGCATTAAGCTCCCACTGGTAATAATTGCCAATTCAGGCCACCTGTTAATAGCATTCCGCCATTAACGTAAAGAAATGTCATGCTGTGCATACAAACGACTCGATTACATAACAACAACAACAACAATAATATAACTCGGTCACATATCCACATCACACCGGTTATATTAATCCACACGGATACATCACCAAAATTGCCACTCAGGCGTTCATATTCACACAGCACACATATACCGTCAAAACATACTTGATTAGCAAATATCATTTCAAAAAATGCATTTATGAAAAATCATTCAACCACCAACACACTCCTCTTTATCATAAAGCATACTCAAGGGTTCCCATAATACTTCAAACAGCGCGTAGAAACGATCTACGGTTCAAAAGATACAACAAAACGAAGTTTGGAAAAACTATATTTCGCACAGTCCGCTTGAGCTCCGCTCAGCGGACCCAGACAGAAAATTATTAGACAAAAATGCAGAAACTCCGCTCAGCGGACCTTCACAGAGATTTTTATGCAAAAGGACCTCCGCTCAGCGGACCCAGGCCGCTCACCGGACCTGCGTAAACCTAGAAAAATCAGTTCTGCAACAGACCTGCAAAATCCCACCCAATCATCTCAAAACCTCAAATAAGCTTCCCTACACATCCTACACAATCCATACATGCCATATATTCATTCTAACAATCAATGATCCATGGTTCACTCACTAAATGTCACTAACCTAATAATTCCTTCATGAGCAAGAAAACATGGAGAAATGAAAAACAAACATGATCAATGAGGATATCTATCATCATACTACACATACACACCACAAAATCATGTTTATAACTTCAAAACTCACAAAACACCCAATCCACCATTGTTGGTCAAACTTAGAAAAGAGCAAGAACAAGAACAAAACAAAACAAAACAAAACTATAAGAATCATACAATCAAGATAAACTAGATTCACCCCCCTAACCTTGGTTAGATTCTTGATTCTAGCTTGGTTGTTCTTCTCACAAAAAATCTTTTCTTCTCTTTCTCTTCTCACTTTTCTTTCTTTTTCTCCAAAATATCTCTTTTTATCTTCTATTCTAAAAGAACATAATCATCTACCTCTCTATAACTCTTTCCATTTCTCTACTTCTCATTTTCACCCACTCAACTCCCATAAATTCCAATTTTGGCCCAAATGTTACTAAACATTGATTCTAACCAATTAACACCCAAAACATAATAATTACACACATGGAAAGTAATAAGTAAAATATTAGCATAATTAATATTTACCAACTGACTCGACTCAAAAAACGGTAAAATTTAGGAAAATGTAGCAAACATCACAATTAATCAGAAAAACACATTTACGGGCGTTATAACCCTCTCCCACTTAAGAGATTTTTGTCCTCGAAAATAAAAATTACCTGCTACAAACAACTCAGGATAGGAGTCTCGCATCTTACTCTCCAACTCCCAGGTCAAACTCTCACCTGCCGCATTTAACCATACGACTATCACCAAGGCGATCTCCTTGCCTCGCAGAGTCTTAGTCTCACGACCCTCAATACGCACCGGCATCGTCTCAACCGTCAGGTTCTCACGCACTTGCACATCATCCATCTGAATCACATGGGATGGATCCGCAATGTATCTCCTCAACTGAGACACATGGAGTACATCATGCAGATTAGCAAGACTTGGCGGTAGCGCCACCCGATATGCAACTTTGCCCGCTCGCTCCGATATCTGATAAGGACCAATAAAACGCGGAGTAAGCTTCCTCGATTTCAAAGCTCGCCCAACACTCGTCATAGGCGTAACTCTTAAGAATACATGATCACCAGCTTGGAATTCCAAATCTTTCCTTCGCTTGTCATGATAACTCTTTTGCCTACTCTGTGAACTTCTCATCTTCTCACGAATAAATTTCACCTTCTCCGTAGTCTCTCTTACCATCTCAGGTCCGAGTACCACACTCTCGCCCGATTCAAACCAACATAATGGAGTTCTACACTTACGACCATATAGCGCTTCAAAAGGTGCCATTCCGATACTAGAATGAAAATTGTTGTTGTAAGTGAACTCTATCAACGGAAGATAAGTATCCCACGAACCTCCCTTCTCAAGAACACATGCCCTCAACAAGTCTTCTAACGATTGAATAGTCCTTTCGGTCTGACCGTCTGTCTAAGGATGATAAGCCGAACTCAACCTCAACTTAGAACCTAGAGCCTCTTGTAAACCTTTCCAAAAATCTGATGTGAATCTCGGATCTCTATCCGACACAATACTCAACGGTATACCATGTAGTTTCACAATCACCTTGATATAAATCTCAGCCAACTTTACAACTAGAAAAGTGATGTTAATAGGAATAAAGTGAGCAGACTTTGTCAACCTATCAACAATCACCCAAACTGCATCAAAACCTCTCACAGTTTTTGGTAAACTCGTCACAAAGTCCATAGAAATACTATCCCATTTCCACTCTGGAATATCCAACGGTTGCAACAACCCTGCAGGACGCTGATGTTCCACTTTTGACTTCTGACATACCAAACACGCATACACAAACTGAGCCACACCTCTTTTCAAACCAGACCACCAAAAGATCTTCTTCAAATCCTGGTACATCTTATTGGCTCCCGGATGAATACTCAAACTGCTTCTGTGACCTTCCTCTAAAATCATCTTCTTCAGCTCGGAATCATCAGGTACACAAATTCGACCACGGAATCTCAAAACACCCTGACCATCCACTCTGAAGTCCCCATCATCACTTTGATTTGCCACCATAAACAAATCAACAAGTTTCACATCCATCTTCTGTCTCTCGCTAACGGTCGACAGAAAATCATTCGTCACTTTCAACATACACATCTTCACACTACCTGGCGTCAATTCACATACTAAACTAAGATCACGAAACTGCTCCAAAAGTTCCCACTCCTCCGCCATCATAGCGGACATATGCAAAGATTTCCGACTCAAAGCATCGGCAACCACATTAGCTTTACCAGGATGGTAATTCAAGCTAAAGTTATAGTCTTTCAGGAATTCCAACCACCTACGTTGTCTCATGTTCAATTCTTTCTGATCAAATAAGTATTTCAAACTCTTATGATCACTAAAGACCTCGAACCTTGCACCGTAGAGATAATGCCTCCAAATCTTTAATGCAAAAACAACCGCAGCTAACTCTAAATCATGAGTGGGATAATTCTTCTCATGAATCCTTAACTGCCTCGAAGCGTAAGCCACCACCTTACCTTCCTGCATCAAAACACCACCTAACCCCATATGTGATGCATCACAATACACCACAAACGGTTCCTTAGGATCAGGTAAAACCAAAACCGGAGCTGAAGTCAACCTTCTCTTCAACTCTTCAAAATTCCTTTCACAAACTATGTCCCAAATAAACGCCTTACCCTTGCAAGTAAGCTAAGTTAACGGAAGTGCCAACTTCGAAAAGCCTTCTATGAATCTTTGATAATAACCCGCCAAACCTAAGAAGCTTTTGATCTCAGTAACCGATCTCGGAACCTCCCATTGTAGCACTGCATCTACCTTGGATGGATCCACTGCAATCCCGTTACCTAAAATCACATGACCAAGAAAACTCACCTCTGATAACCAGAACTCGCACTTGGATAACTTAGCATACAACTTCTTCTCCTTCAAAACCTGTAGTACAACAAGCAAATGCTCCTCATGCTCTTCCGGAGACTTAGAATAAATCAAGATGTCATCTATGAAGACCACAACAAACTTATCCAACTAATCATGGAATATGCGATTCATATACTCCATAAACACGCCAGGTGCATTAGAAAACCCGAACGGCATCACCAAAAACTCATAATGCCCGTACCGAGTCCTTGAAGGATAGAAAAACACTTAGAAAGGGGGGGTTTGAATAAGTGTAGTCTAAAAACTTGAACGATAAAAACAATATGCACAATTATTTTTATCCTGGTTCGTTGTTAACTAAACTACTCCAGTCCACCCCCACGGAGTGATTTACCTCACCTGAGGATTTAATCCACTAATCGCAACAGATTACAATGGTTTTCCACTTAGTCCGCGACTAAGTCTTCTAGAGTATCCTGATCACAACCTGATCACTCCAGGAACAAATGCTTAGACACAAGCTAAGACTTTCTTAGAGTATCCTGACCACCACGTGATCACTCTAATTACAACTGCTTAGACACAAGCTAAGACTTCCTAGAGTATCCTGATCAACACTTGATCACTCTAGTTACTTACAAATTAATGTAATCAATTCTAAGAGTATTACAAATGCTTCTGAAAAGCTATAATCACAACAGTGATATTTCTCTTAACGTTTAAGCTTAATCTCACTAATATATTACAACAGCAATGTAGTGAGCTTTGATGAAGATGAAGTTTCTGAGCTTTGAATTGAACAGCGTTTCAGCAAGTCTTTCAGAGTTAGTTCTTTCAAAATCGTCAACCTTGCTTCTCATCAGAACTTCATATTTATAGGCGTTTGAGAAGATGACCGTTGAGCGCATTTAATGCTTTGCGTATTCCGTACAACTTTGCATTTAATGTTTCACGCTTTTGTCAACTACCTCGAGCCTTGTTCACGCTGTGTCTACTGACGTTGCCTTTAATAGCTTCCAACGTTCCTTTTGTCAGTCAGCGTAGCCTGCCACCTGTACTTTCTTCTGATCTGATGTTTGAATATAATATTTGAATATCATCAGAGTCAAACAGCTTGGTGCATAGCATCTTCTTGTCTTCTGACCTTGAAGTGCTTCTGAGCGTGATACCATGAGAACTTCAGTGCTTCTGCTTCTGACCTCAAGTTCTTCTGATGCTTCCATAGACCCATGTTCTGATTCTGCCTTGACCATCTTCTGATGTCTTGCCAGACCATGTTCTGATGTTGCATGCTGAACCTTCTGAGACAAAGCTTCTGAGCGCTGATTTGTGCATACTCTTTATATATTTCCTGAAAGGGAAATTGCAATGTATTAGAGTACCACATTATCTCACACAAAATTCATATCCTTGTTATCATCAAAACTAAGAATATTGATTAGAACAAATCTTGTTCTAACAGTCCTAAACGCAATCTTCCGAATATCTTCCTCCTTCACCCGAATCTGATGGTAACCAGATCTTAAATCAATCTTGCTAAACACACTGGCTCCCACCAACTGATCCATCAAGTCGTCAATCCTAGGAAGCGGATACTTATTCTTAATTGTCACCTTGTTCAACTGGCGATAATCAATACACAACCTCATGCTCCCATCCTTCTTCTTTACCAACAAAACTGTAGCTCCCCATGGTGAAACACTAGGCCTCACAAAATGTTTTGCTAGCAACTCTTCCAATTGTTTCTTCAATTCCACTAACTCTGATGCCGACATTCTATATGGCGCCATATACACAGGCCTCATACCAGGAACTAGATCTATGGAAAACTCCACCTCTCTCTTTGGCGGCACATCAGAAAAGTCTTCAGGAAACACTTCGGGAAATTCTCGCACTACTGGAAAATCCCCAACTGCAGCTCGACTCTCCACAGTCAACGATGCAAACACACCAAACAATTGTGCCCCATCTGCTAACAGTTGATTCAACACCTTGGTAGATAAGACACCAAATTTCGCATCCCTCTCAAGAAATGGAAACCTCACCAACTTATGATAACAATCGATAAGGACACGATTATTCATCAACCAATCCATTCCCAGAACCACGTCTAACTCGTTCATCGGCAAACAAATCAAATCAACAGTAAAGTCCTTACCGAAGAGTGATACCGGACAATTCTTACAAACTAAGGAAGTAGTCACCGACCCCATTGCTGGTAAATCGATAACCATCTCACCACCCAAATCAGATAGAACAAGACCTAATCTTTTAACACAATCATCGGCTATAAAACAATGGGAAGCACCCGTATCAATAATAGCAATTAAATAAATGCCATTAATAAAACAAGTACCTCTGATCAGTCGATCACCCTTATCCGTCTGAGTTCCAGCCAACGCAAACACCTTCCCACCAGCCTGAACTTTCTTCTTCTGACATTGACCGCTCATGTGTCCCTCTTCACCACAATTAAAACACACAACTCCCTTGGATGCACAATCGGATGATATATGTCCTACCCTTCCACACTTGAAACATTTCCTCGCAGCACTAAAGCAGACATCACTTTTGTGGCCAGGTTTACCACACTTAAAACATACAATCTTAGCAGGAGCATCTCCCCCACTAAACTTTGGTCCATAATTCATCTTTTGCTTACCCTTCGCTCCATCATACGGCTTCCCACGATTCTGCGGACCTTTGTTCCTCTTTTCATTAATCACCTTATGATGAGCATTATTATCCTCATCATAAATCCTACAGCTGTCCACCAAATCTGGAAATACCTGAATCTTCTGATACCCTACTGCCTTCTTGATATCAGAACGCAACCCATTCTGGAACTTAATGCACTTAGAAAATTCTGCTCCCTCACCAACAAAGTGCGGGTAGAATTTCACAAGTTCATTAAACTTTGCCGCATATTCTGACACAGACATGCTGCCTTGAACCAACGCCAGAAACTCAGTCTCTTTCTTTCCACGGACATCCTTCGGGTAATACTTCCTCAAAAACTCCCTCTTGAACACCGTCCAGGAAATCTCTTCACCGGTTGCTTCTAACCTTGCCAAAGTCTCTAGCCACCAATCATCAGCCTCCACAGCTAACTGATGAGTGCCATACCTGACTTTCTGCTCTTGCGTGCAATCCATCACACGAAAGATCCTCTCCATCTCCTTCATCCAAGTCAAGGCTCCCTCGGGGTCATGCGTTCCTTTAAACACAGGAGGATTCTCCCTCTGGAAAGTCGCTAAACTCCGAGACCTTGCATTCTCATCCGTATGCATAGCTTCAGCGATAGCTTGCAATGCAGCAGCAATAGCAGCATCATTACGTCCAGCCATTTCTAAACTTCACAATAACACCAAGAGAAGTAAGCCCAAATAATAACACAAGAATGGTTAGACCAAACGACACGACACTTGGTCGGACAAGACCGACCCGCTCTGATACCACTAATGTAACACCCCAACTCTACCCAAGCATATAGGTACAAATATCAGAGTATAAAAATTAAATTCATAAAAACAATTAGGGTATTACACTTAAGTAACCTCATCACCAAATATAACATACTCGCAAAAGATGCGTAACACAATTAATCAAAGAGGAAAGATTCTCATAAACATTTGACAGTATTTATATATATATATATATATATATATATATATATATATATATAATATGAATACATCCAAAGGATCAAATATACAACAAAAGGATCCTATAAGCATCATCTACAAAATAAGTGTTCGATCCCCCCCCCCCTAGGTGTTACGTATCACGAGCGGACGACGCCAAAACGGACGACTACTAAAAGAGCACCTACGCTTGCGGATCACCTGCACATTACCCATGAGTAGGTAACATTAAGGCAGAAGGGTGAGAATATAATTTATAATGAAAAGCATGATAAATATAGTAATGCCAACAAGTATCATCAAGAATCATACAACAAGGTAATCCACTAAGTCAGCCACAATCAATATATAAGTAATGTGATAAATGAGTAAGAACATAATGGTAAGTACAGATGGAGATGAATGAGACTCGACTATGCATATGCATGTGGTACCAAATCCGGATTAAACTCCTCCTTGTCATTATGACAAATACACCTTGCCGAGCATTATGCTGGGACTTCTTTCCCTCAGGAAAATACACCTTTGTCGAGCAGTAAGCTACGACTAACCGTCATCGAGCATTTAGCCCCCACTGATGACCTCTTGCCACTCGGGCAAATACACCTTTTTACCGAGCATTAAGATCCCACTGGTAATAATTGCCAATTCAGACCACCTATTAATAGCATTCCGCCATTAACGTAATGAAATGTCATGCTGTGCATACAAACGACTCGATTACATAACAACAACAACAACAATAATATAACTCGGTCACATATCCACATCACACCGGTTATATTAATCCACACGGATACATCACCAAAATTGCCACTCAGGCGTTCATATTCACACAGCACACATATACCGTCAAAACATACTTGATTAGCAAATATCATTTCACAAAATACATTTATGAAAAATCATTCAACCACCAATACACTCCTCTTTATCATAAAGCATACTCATGGGTTCCCATAATACTTCAAACGACGCGTAGAAACGACCTACGGTTCAAAAGATACAACAAAACGAAGTTTGGAAAAACTATATTTCGCACAGTCCGCTTGAGCTCCGCTCAGCAGACCCAGACAGAAAATTATTAGACAAAAATGCAGAAACTCCGCTCAGCGGACCTTCACAGATATTTTTCTGCAAAAGGACCTCCGCTCAGCGGAACCAGGCCGCTCAGCGGACCTGCGTAAACCTAGAAAAATCAGTTCTGCAACAGACCTGCAAAATCCCACCCAATCATCTCAAAACCTCAAATAAGCTTCCCTACACATCCAACACAATCCATACATGCCATATATTCGTTCTAACAATCAATGATCCATGGTTCACTCACTAAATGTCACTAACCTAATAATTCCTTCATGAGCAAGAAAACATGGAGAAATGAAAAACAAACATGATCAATGAGGATATCTATCATCATACTACACATACACACCACAAAATCATGTTTATAACTTCAAAACTCACAAAACACCCAATCCACCATTGTTGGTCAAACTTAGAAAAGAGCAAGAACAAAACAAAACAAAACAAAACAAAACTATAAGAATCATACAATCAAGATAAACTAGATTCACCCCCTTACCTTGGTTAGATTCTTGATTCTAGCTTGGTTGTTCTTCTCACAAAAAATCTTTTCTTCTCTTTCTCTTCTCACTTTTCTTTCTTTTTCTCCAAAATATCTCTTTTTCTCTTCTATTCTAAGACAACATAATCTTCTACCTCTCTATAACTCTTTCTATTTCTCTACTTCTCATTTTCACCCACTCAACTCCCATAAATTCCAATTTTGGCCCAAATGTTACTAAACATTGATTCTAACCAATTAACACCCAAAACATAATAATTACACACATGGAAAGTAATAAGTAAAATATTAACATAATTAATATTTACCGACTGACTCGACTCAAAAAACGGTAAAATTTAGGAAAATGTAGCAAACATTACAATTAATCAGAAAAACACATTTACGGGCGTTACAATGGGCGTACTAAGAAGGATTCACCTTTGAAGTCTCCCCCCATCCCAAATTATCTGAATAATTTCTAAAATATTCGACCTCTTGCCGTAGAAAACATTAGCCCCTGGTCTCGAAGCTTGTCCTAAGAGGTACGCTCCATAGCAAAAAGGTGAAAGAAAAGGTTTACAAATGGCTTCCAACCCCAATACTCGCAACAAAACTAGAACACCTTCAAAAATGCCCGAGCATTATAATGCAATTATGAGGGGGAACCTTCAAATATTTAAACACTCCTTTTGCAAATTCGGTAAAAGGTAGCCTGAACTTGGGATGAATAAACAGACACTCATAGAATGGGATGTAAATCCAGTCAAAATGACGACAAATCATCTAATAGCAATCTACTGCGACAACCATCCAATCTAAGAGACAGACCACCTCTATAAGAGCACTCCCCATATTTTTCTCACTATCAAAAATAGACACGATCCTTAATAATTCACCAAATGATACAGATTCACATCAGTCTGCTCATGAGATGAAATACTAGATTAAATATCGGTTGGTGGACCACACCATCCAACTGCACTCATCACTTTAAGGAGTTCCATTTGATGCTTGATCTCAGCTTTGTTAAGATTGTAACCTTAGGTACTTCTATGTGTGTTAATAAAGTGATTAAGTATCTCCTCATCCCGGGAGGCAATCCACACATCAAGCTCTATACGGTTAATATTAAGAAAGAAGAAAATTTTATCTTTTAATTCTCTTTTTTTTCAAAGCTTACAACTATCATGATATAAGAGAATATCTCATTACACCCCTTGGATCTCTTAAGCACCTGGAGAAATTTCAATTATGCCCCTAGCTTCCGTAGATGCACATCCGGAAGCACCTTTTTTTATAAAAAAATTGGTTTTTTCCGTAGGTGTATCTACTGAAGCATTTGGCAAAACCTACAAATAAATTTAGTTCAGAGATTGTTCCGTAGGTAGATCTGCGGAATGGCTTAGCGCTAGAATATTCCGTAAATGTACCTATAGAAGCATCTGATATAGTTTGAACCAGCATGATCACTCCCCCGTTGTCACATTTCTTCTTCAACACTCACTCTCACCACCCTAAAAAATCATACTTCATCAATATCATTTTCCACTTCAAAGCTCCAACTTCTTGGTGCAACAAATCAAAGGGAGCAAAAAAAGACTGAATTTTAGGTAAATAGTCATCTCTATCCATTGCATTGCCCACATTATGCATGAATTTTATGCAAAAAAAAAGTTACGTTGCTTCCGTAGGTACATCTACGAAACGTGTTGAAGATGAACACGTTCCGGAGGTGCATCTACGGAAGGTGTCTGTGTTGTTTTTTTACGGAAGTCTTGTAATTTTGTGTTATTTCTGTTATTGGTTACGAATAGGTATGGTGCACCCCGATAATATCTCATGAGAATTAGTTCCTTTAGTCGATGTTCCACCGAAGGTTGAAAGGGTAGTCGTAAAGGCGGTCGATATCGGCGGTGACTTTAATAACAAGCAAGAGTTTGATGATTGGAAAAGCATGCTCACATGGATTTCTAGGAATACTACTAACCTTGGTTTTGGTGCGGTAATAGGAATATCGGATAATGGCACGACAAGAAGAAACACTTTCGTAACAATGTTGTGTGAAAGAAACGGAAAATACCATCCTTCTCTAACCTTGGAGTTTCTACTATGTTGTATTACACACAAATACAAACATTTCTCTATATATTTGTGTTCATGGCATCCCCTAGGCCATCATCATGAATGCGGTCATCATCCAAGCGACCCGCTCCTGAACAAATTATATTCAAAAGGGATGGGCATGTTGTTTTCTCTCCTCTTAAATCCCCGATGCAGATGGAACTTTGGCACATCCATTCCTTGGAACAACTAAAAAGGTCTTTGATGTCTTGGTTAGAGGGGGAGTACAAACATGGCGAAGTCATCAGATGGATTCAAAGGCTTATAACAAAGACCTCACTTAAGATCGGAAAAACAGAACATTGGTGGGATGAAGTGGAAAACAACATTGATGTCATTCAAATGATGCATGGATCAGATGAAATTGTTTTGACTGTTGTAATTTCTTAGATGTAATATTTAATTTTCTGCTAGAATTATCAATGTAATGCCGATTTTAATTAATGAATGTTGCTTTTCTCGTTACAAATATTGTTTTTTTTGGTTTGATGGTTATGGCTTTATTCCGTAGATGTACCTACGGCGTGTTCCGTATATGCATCTACGGAACATTTTCACGCAAATGTAAAAACAAGGTGCTTCCGAAAGTACACCTACAAAAACAGATGGGTATTATTGAAAGCACACATGATACTTAAGAGAGTGTAGTAAAATTTTTCCATATATAAACACCTCTACCTTTTTATCACTCTTATTATCTGAAATACTAAATGTATCTTTTTATATAAATATTTTTTACTTTTTATAACTTAGTGAATTTAATGTGTTTATTTGTATATGTTAATCTTTTTATTATATTATATTATACGATAACTTTAGTTATTATGAAAATTGAGAATGAAAATTGGGAAAGAAAATTGAGAATTTTTAGTATAATTATACGATTTAAAATTAATGTTTCATTAATAGAAAGATTTAAAATAAATAAAAAACTTAACGCATTTAATAAATTGTAGATACGTATATTTAAGCACACTCAAAAAATCTTCAAAAGTGATTTATAATAGAATATCTCACAAGTTTGGGTAAGTAAGTATTGTTGACATATTCCCATCTTAGAAGGCACTAGACATTCATTCTTTTATTGGTGAAAGTCCCGAAGAGTGATCTGAAATCTGAATGTGTGCGCTTCAGATTCCTAAGACTTGCACTTTCTAGCTTAAGCAAAGCAACAACAGCCAACAAGAGTCATTCAATTATTGTTACTTTTTGTATAGATGGGTTGGGTTGACTAATTGAAAAGCCTAACCGCATGGAAACACGTGTAACTTGAAAAGGACAAAAATACCAGCCAGGGAGACAACTAGAGGCATGCCCGCTTCAGATCCAAAGTCAACACAACTCTTTTCACTTTCCCATGCGTTATAAGGTGGGATACGACTATCATTTTATTTTATTTTTCTTATAAATATTTTAAATTTTTATTAAAAAATAATATATTTTAGCTTTTACAAAAAATTATATATGTAATTTTAGTCTTAGTTATTTTTTAAAATTTTAAAAACGGTTTAACTAATTTTAATTTTAAAATTTTGTAATAAACTTTTTTATACATGTGTAGAATATTGTAAAAAAAAATTTAATTGTAATAAACTTTTTTATATATGTGTAGAATATTGTAAAAAAAAAATTATTAAATTTTAAATTTTTTTTAAAATAAGAAGAATTAAATATGATTTTTTTTACATTTTAAAAGATAATGATAAAAATAATAAAAATTTCGAGTTTTTTTAAGGAACTTTTTAAAACGTTCTAACCATGTCTGCCAAATAATCATTTAAAAATAGATCTTGCTAACCAGTGCCCTCAGGGCAATGGTTAAGCATTCCTGAAAAAGAAAATATTTTATAAAATTTTTAATATTTCAATTTCCAAAACATTAAATACGCAAATTACCGAGATAAATTTATTATTTTAAAGTCTTAGTCATTGTCCTGAGGGCATTGGTTAGCATTTCCCTTTAAAAATATACATTGGTTTAATAGTAGAGACTAAAACATTTATAGAGACCAAAACATACAATTTTTTTATAATGACCAAAAATAAAATTTCTTATTTTATAGAGACTATAAACGTATTTAATTCATTTTTTTTTATAAAATTGTTGAGATAATTTATAAGAAAAAAATACTATTCATACACCCAAAACGTATACCAATACGGTGAACAATGTCTTATTAAAAAATATAAATAAAAAATATTTTTTATTACTTTAATTTGTTTAAATTAAGGAGGACTGATATAAAAACGGTGTGACTAACCAAATTCATCACATTATTAACCAACATTTTACATTTTATTAATCAACTTTATTTTATTATTAAAAATTATTTGTAATATTTGGCCGTTTATTAACCAACTTCATCATTTTATTAACCAACATTTGACTCTTCATTAACCAACTTTCTTTTACTACAAAAAATTATTTTTAATATCTAAACGTTGGTTAACTAAATTATAAACTATATTAATCAATTTTTTACACTCAATTAATCAATTTTGAGTGCTTGAGGAAGCTCGTCTGTAGGTCGCGGCCTTACAAGAATCCCGAACAAATTCATATTTAAAAAAGTAATTTAATTTCTTAATTAAATAAAAATAAAAAATTACATTTACTTTTCTATAAAAAAAATTCATTAAAATATAAAATTATATGTTTTTTTTATTCAATAAATTGTTATTATTTAAAAAATTATATGTTTTTACTACAAGAATATTTTGATTTTTTTTTTAAGTTAAATTTTTTTTTTCTTGTGTATTAATCAATATATCAAATCTCTTATATTTTTCATTTTTTTTTCTATCTTCACCCGACAAAATACACCACTATTAAATATGAATCAATTCACTAAGAACTTTGGCTAAATTACAATATTTTGATTACATTCATTTCATTTTATGCAGGTATCGGATGAATTGGATAGTTAGGCAGATAGTTAGAATGAAGCAAACGCAACAGAGAAAACCATTTTAGTCGTGCTATTGATAAGTCTATTAAGAAAAAGCAAGGCTTTAGAATCATCATAGCATCGGTGTTCTATTACACAAAAAACAGATTCATGACTTAAACGTGCAAGTCGTATTCCATATATATTTTGTACTAGTAGAAGATATCACGTCTCCATTATTATATTGCGTACCGATGGTACTTTTCTTTTATCACTTTACGTTATAAATTATTGAGTACTACTTTCTTCAAGTCTTCCAAGAAACTGAAGAGAGTGATATCCGGTCATACTAAGAGATCTATGTTGAATAAAAAAAAAATCATGCTAACGATATCCGGTCATATTAAGAGGAAATAAAATCTTCTCCATTTCCTTCCTTCTCCAATTTATACATTATTATATTTTTGAAAATATTAATGTAATAATGTCAATACATTATTATATTTTTGAAAATATTAATGTAATAATGTGACAGATAATATATACTTTTATTTTTTATGTCTTAACATATATTTTTAAAACTATAGTAATGAAGAGTGAAAATGAAGATAAAAAATAGAGAGGATTCAGTCTCGACTAAGAGATCTATGTTGAATAAAAAAAACCATGTTAATGAGTAGTCTCAGGACACTCTTTAAAGATACTAAATAAAAAATATATATTTTAAGGAAAAAGCTAACATGTGCCCCAAGTGCACAAGTTAATGAGATATTTATAGAAATTTTTTCTTGAAACTTGTGCATTCAATGTATCGAAACTTTAAATATGACTTTATTGAATTTAATTATATTTAACTTTTTCTAATTATAGTATCCTTAACATGTGCCCTTAGGGCACATGTTAGCATGACCCATATTTTAATTTTCAATGCATTAAATACACGGAGAAAAACAAAAATGTCTAATATATTAAGGTTTTATTTAAAAATGTGTTGTGGAACCCGTTTTTATAATTATTGAAATTTTAATCGTGGTGAAAAGTAGCTTAAAAATAAATAAAAATAAAATTATTTATGCTGAGATTTGAACACATGACCAAACGTCATTTTTCACCACCGTTAAGATTCAAACTGCAATAAAAAATAGTTTAAAATGAAAATAAAATAATATGTCTAATTGAATAGATTTAATCAGTGTGGATATTTTGGACGAGATAATAACTTGTTATAAAAAATATAGAGAATTTCTTTGGCCACCTCCCAACCTTCTAGCTCACCTCTGGTGAAAAACCCAGAATACCCCTGACTTCAGAAATGAACTTCCGAAATGCAAGAAAAAGGTGTTTTCGGAGATGCATCTCCGAAAGCGCCTTTTTTTTTAAAAAATTGACTTATTTCGGAAATGCACTTCCGAAAACACCATTTCGGAAGTTCATTTCCGAAATACTGCGCGTTTTGCAGATTAAGCAAAACAGCCCCCTCCCCCTAATCATTTACCCTAATCTTCTTCCAAACTCACACCCAAGAGATTTTTGTGCAAACCAGTTCCAAGCTACCTCAAAGGCTCCAACTACTTGCTCTATTACATTCAAAAGTCCTCAAATCCATTCAATCGGTAAGCATTTTGATTTTAAGATCTATGATTAAAATGTATATTAGGGTGTTTACAAATAGCAAAAAATGTATTAGGTTAGGTTTATACTGATATTTAGGATGTTTAGAATGTGTAGACATAGGTTTGATGTTTGGTTTTGGGGTCTGCCATGGGAGTTGCAGAAAACTCCATCGCAGGGGTGTTTCTGAAGTTCATTTCCGAAAACACCTCCATCCCAGTTTTCGGAAATGAACTTCCGAACTGTATCAGAATTTCAATTATTTTTGTTTCTTCTTTTGTCTCGCATATTAATCGATTTCAATTGTTTACAGGAACATGTCAGGCAACCAACCAGCACGCATCAGACAGGGGAGAGAGTCTCAGACTGCGTCGGCTAGACGCGAGCGGGCGGCGGCGCAGCTGGCGTCGACCCAGGGACGGGGGTAGGGCCGGGGACGCCGTGTGCGAGTTCCCGTGGATGTGGGAGAGGGTACATCTGCTTCAGGATCTAGGAGTCGGCTGGCTCGGGTATCTTCTTCCCGCCAGCGAGAGGAGGAGGAGGAGGAGGAGGTGGCAGTTCCATACCACGAGCCGGAGGGTGTACCGGATGTTAAACCTCCAGCCGGGGAAGAGGATGAGCAGGAGGATGGCTATCCGGGAGGGCCCTTTGACACTTCCGTGCTGATTCACTACCACGATCACGTCGCTCGGCGGATCTGGGAGGGAGAGGTATTTTTTAATTTAACCGTTTATTTGTCACCATTTTTTATAATCTAACCGTTTATTTGTCGCTTATTTAATATATGTCCGCTTATTTAATATATGTCGCTTATTTGTTTTTTTTTTGTAACAGGAGAGAGAGCCGCTGAAAATGGTCAACCACGCCCGCAAGATTTTTGGTATGTTTAAACCAGCAGCTGAGTGGTTTAACGACCATGTGCAAGGTTCAGGGTTCAGCGGGCTCTGCATGACGGGGTACACCACGATCAGCACCGGCATGCAGGGGGCATTTGTGGAGCGCTGGCACAAGGAGACGTCCTCTTTCCACTTGCCGGTTGGGGAGATGACGATCACCTTGCACGACGTGCAGTGTCTTCTCCACCTGCCGATTAGGGGGCCGCTGTTGACCCACTCCAAGATCCAGAGGGTGGAGGCCATTGAGTGGATGATGCTCTACTTGGGCATGGAGCACGAGGTTGCTCACTATGAGTGCGCCACGACTTCTGGGCCTCATGTCCGGTTCACCACACTGAGCACTTATTTTGAGCACCACCTGGACGCGGCTGCCGAGGCTGAGGGTGTGGGTAACGAGCTGTTCACAGAGTATCACCGCGGCTGCGCTCTCCGGTGCTGGTACATGCATGTGGTAGGCGCTGCATGCTTTGTGGATAAGAGTGTCAGGTACGTCGACGTGACCTACCTCCGCTACTTCATGGATCTGGATACCGTTCACCAGTGAAACTGGGGGGCAACTACTCTGGCATATCTCTACCAGAAGCTGAATGAGGCCTCCAATTGGAGGACGAGGCAGTTGGTCGGATCCTGCACACTACTTACGGTACGTTTTATTTTAATACATTATCGTATTTATTTATTTATTTATTTATGTTTCGTATTTATTTTTAATACATTATCGTGTTTCTGTTTCAGAGCTGGATCATCTCCTACTTCTCCAGCATCCACGACTTTCACATCGATCCTGCGTACGTGGACGCCATGCCCAGGGCCGCCAGATACGCTCTCCAGAGGGGGAACGATGCGGTGGGACCATACCGTCTGTACTTGGACCGCACGATGCACGACGACGTCACCTGGAGGCCGTTCGTCGACTACGCTCAGATTGTCCCCTTTGACGGCATTGCTCTATATTCAGGCTGGTTGGCATGCGGGACCGGCATCATGGTCCGGTATCTCCCTGAGCGGTGCATGCGTCAGTTCGGATTCGTGCAGCGGATACCCAGGTCACCCTTTGAGGCAGCTCCCGACACAGTGACCCGAGTGCAGCTCACTGCCATATGGGAGGACTGGCAGCATCATGTGGTACCGCAGGAGTACCGTCTCACTCGGGTCACACAGGACTGGCACAGTGAGGAGGGGTACGTCACATGGTTCTACCGGGTGTCCCATCCTCTACTGAGACCCGACGTTCCCGGCGCTCCTAGGCCAGCACATGAGGAGATCCTAGAGAACCAGCAGGTCGAGGATGACCACGCCATTGATCTCCTGCCGATCTGCCAGCGGATAGAGATGCTTGGGCGGGACGCCTTGGATCCGGGTGTCGTTCTTCAGGGCGGTCCAGATGCAGTCGCCGTGATGGAGGCGATCGTCACTGATGCGGGCCGTGCGGCGGGGTACAGGCGGCAGAGGAGGGCTCAGGGTGAGAGGGTTAGGCACACCCAGTAGTGGTCGGGTTTATTTATTTTTTGTTTTCGGATTGTATATTGCGCACACTATTACTATTTGGTTCGGCTTGTATATATTATTTGGATTTTATTTATCGTATTAGTATTTTCTGTTTATCTGTTGCTTATTTTATTTGGCGTTTGCGTTTAATTAAAATGCGAGACTGTTTAAGAAATAACATAAAAAAAAACACAGTTTCTGCATAATTCGGAAATAAACTTCCGAATTCACCCATGAGGTGTTTTCGGAAGTTCATCTCCGAAGACACCCCCCATGAGGTGTTTTCGGAGATGAACTTCCGAATTATGGAAATTTTTTTAAAAAAAAGAAGCGCTTCGAAAGTTATTTCCGAAGCAGGGGTATTTTGGGATTTTCGCTGGGGAATTTTCAAAATATATTTTATAACAGTGATTATTTGTTTACAATGATATGTTGACTTAATTCATCCTTTCAATTTTCCCTAATCATTTATAACCTCACAAAGCATCATGATAATCTAACAAAATCTAAACTACACTTAACTTCAAAAAATTATAATGACTCACCGGAACTTTTCAGTCATGCCGTTTATCCAAAGATTCACACAATCTTGTGTGGAACGGGCGTAGGTGTAGATATAGTTATTATTATGGTATAGATATCGGTGAAGAATTGGCATAGGTGTTAAAGATGAACGAAGTTACGGAAGTGGCTAACAGTTTAGTGAACAAGCGCCGGAGTACATGCATGCGTGTACCCTGTACCCAGCTCTACATCCCCACTTTACTGTACACGCTTCCCCTCTTCTCTTATTTTAACCTCCTTTTTTATGGGACAACCTTTCTATTGTTAATTCATTAGTCAAATCCTAGAGTTAGCCTTCCTCTACCTAGCTACTTTTTCTTTAGTATTCGTTTTTATTGCATTTGTTATATTTTTTATATTTCACTTATTTTTATCAATTATTAAGATGAAAATGATATAGTCCTCTTACATCAACTAAGTTAATAGTTGTATTGAGAAATTAAATACAAAGAGGTGTGTTCAAATTTACGATATTTAGTAATTTTAAATTAAAAAACTGTTTTATAGATGAAATTTGAAAAATTGCTTGATCGATTTATTTTCAAATTATATTTTTCGAATTTAAAAAGGAAAAAACTGTGTTTTAACATATTTATTATATCTTAAATTTTTTAAAATTTATTTTAACTTAATTTAGATATAATTAAAAATATTAATAGTATAGTATTTAATATATTTTTAGAATATATTTTTATATTTTTGAATTAGTTATATTTAGAGTATATATTATGATATTTATGAAACATAACATATTTATTATGAAACATAACATAGTTATTATATATTAAGTATCTGTAATTGTCCATTATTTTCAAAATGTAATAATGCAGGCATAATTTTTTAACATGTGACGTATAAAAGTAGGTTTTTTTAATTTTATTAATTTTTTCTCAATCTCATTTGCAAATAAACTAATATGTTGTGTATTTTATAAAATTTTGAATATTATAATAGTTTTTTATATTCAAATAACACTCCTTTTATTGTTATCAATTTAAATTGTTTTCTTCAAAAATGTTTGAGTTGAATAACACATAAAGTAAGTACAACTAATAAAAAAGAGAATAAAAATATAATAACTATTCTCTTCTTTCTCAAGAATTAAAATATAAGAATAATGAAATACTAGAAAAAAAGAAAATGTATTAATAATATTATTTAAATTTTTTCTGTGATTTTAATTAATTTTATAAAAAAATGATTTATAAACTTTTTTATATTTTAAAATTGGACTATATTACAAATTTGTAAGTAATAAAAAGTATATTATTTTTTTTCTTCTTTCTAATTTCTAAAACTAAGTACAAACATTTTAAAAATTATTTTAATTATTTTGTAAAATTAAGTTATCAAAAACACGTTTCTGTTTCACTTTTAAAAATTATTTTGTAAATTTAAGTTACCAAACAAAATTTTATTATTTTAAAAAAATTGAAGCTCCATGACAAGTAGAAATTCCACCACATGCCGAAATTTCAGAATTAGAAATTGAAGCTCCATCACAATTTAATTTTATCCAGTTTTTTAGAGGAGGATTCCAAAGAACCTCAATGAATTGGAGGATTTCGGGGGTCGAAGGATAACCTTAAAACTCTTAAGAGTCACAAACTCATAAATGCTCAGGTGGGATGTAAGTAACATAGCCCCGTGCGGTGGAAACATTTGACATAATATAAAAGATAAGATGTAGTATTAAGAAACTTGCCTTTAAATCTGACAGTATTCTTTGCCATCCAAATAGCGTTGAATATGTGAATGATATCCACATTAGAAATGATCTTGCATTGATCAGAGCCAGATCTGCCGCAAAAACGCCAGACATCTGGCAACCCATGAATGGAGTAATTAAATAGTGTTGGGAGTAGTCTTCAACCAACTCTAGTTGATTCGCATAATCACATTCAAAAAAACAAATGATTTGTCATATCCCCCGCCATGTTACAAAGATCACATTTAGAATAGAGGTGGAAACTTTTTCTTTTCTATTGATCATCCGTAGGCAACTTGTTATAGCCGATACACCATAAATATTTTGAAAGTGGTATCGACTTAGACCAACCCCACTTCCACCAATCCTTTCCGATGCCTCTAGAATGTTAAAATCGAAAGCAAGCTTTAAGGATAAGTCACTAGAAAGGGAGAGATTCCATACTTTCTTTTCCAGCCTAAGGTTAATAGGGATATGACAATTGATAATACGAACCCAGAGAGAAAGGGGAATAGGGGTGGAAGATTTAGAAAAATCCCATCTACCATTAACAATAATGTCACTAACACTATTACAAATAACACATCTAACATCAGCCGCATAATACATTTAATCTCGGCTACACAGGCGAGGTAACAAATGATAACATGAAAAGATATCACTTAACACTTTGGCGTTTCTAAAACCGAGGTTAGAAATTAAAAGGTCATTGGTTCGATCTCTAACAACTTCATTTTTTGCATTCTTAAAACTGCGCTACTTTTTACCTCGAATTTCAACAATAACCGAGGGGTGAAGTCCTGTTTACAAAAAAATTGACTTTTTTTTACGTTTTAATCGGCAAAGCATCAAATTTATTGACAAATTCTTAATCTTCATCATCATCAACAACAACAATAACAACAGCAAAAACAAAATCAATAGAATCTTTAGACATTAAATCTCAACAACAATAACAACAACAACATCAACAAAATTTATGAATTCTGTAAATAATAAATCTAAACAAAAACAACAACAAATAAACAAAATCAATTGAATTGTTAAATACTAAATGTCAATTATAACAACAACATTAATAAGTTACTAGAGAAAAGATTAAACATTAAGAAACCAACCTTGAACTATTTTTGTACTCTTGCTTTCGTTATCATTGTTTTCAATATGTTAAGTTTAAATTTCAGCCGTTTGCATCTAAGATGAATATTTATGGCATTCACGTTTTGGTTGACTAATGAGAGTTTCATGCGGATCACTAATGTTTTATATGGATTGATGAGTTGGCAATATTTTGATCATTGTTACTTTATAAATGGACGACAATGATTCTTTACTTACTTTTTTCATTAAATGGGTCATAAATAAAAAATACGCTACTTTATCCCCCGATTTTCAGCAAAACCGAGGTAATAGCTCATTAAAAAAAATTAAATTAAAAAGTGTAAAAATATAGTTGATGAGATTCGAAGACGTAATAGGACATAATTTTCCCCCTTGATTTTTAGCAAAACCGAGGTAATAGGACATAATTTTTTTTTTAAAAAAAATTAACAGGTGATAAAATATAGTTGTTGGGATTCGAAGACGTGTCCTCTAAATACTTTATCCCTCGATTTTTTTAGTAAGACCGAGGTAATAAGTCATAAAAAAATTTAAAAAAAATTAAAAAATGTTAAAATGTAGTTGTTAGAATTTAAAGACGTCTATGGTTTACACTTCGGGTTTTTTATGTGAGGTGAAAGTTCTTTTATAAAAAACGTTATTTGTTGTAGTATAACTTTGTGGTTAATAATCGAAAGTGGATCCTCAATGTTGAGGAATAATTGAGAATCACACCAGCTACCAACTATCATACCAAAGATTGATGGAACTACCGTTGCCAAGACACCAAGAAGAATTCTCAATAACATTAGTCATCTCATGCTTAACACTTGTCCAAATGGAAGAGAAGATATGGTGGAAGAATTCTCAATAACATTAGTCATCTCATGCTTAACACTTGTCCAAATGGAAGAGAAGATATGGTGATTGATAAAATTCTTATTTCTGATGACTTTTTGCCTGAGGGTATTAGCCCAAGAATCAATCGAATTGTGAAGGTCTTTGACGAGTTTCAAATTAGACGCCTCGTTTAACGTGATTAGCGAACGGAGCCTAAGACCGCCTTCCTCTAAAGGTTTACAAATATTTAACAACCTTGTTCTTTGTAGTCTTCCCACTCCATATGAATATCTTTTTACCGCACATTCGAGATCCCGAATCAGAGAAACCGCCACACATAAATGGACATGCTATGAGTTTGCATGCTTTGAATGGTGGACCTAACCAACTCAACTCTACTTACAAAAATAATTTAATAATCATTTATCTACATTAAAAATATATCAAAACAACAAAAAATATATTTTATTTTTATTACTGTATTCATCCTTAATATTATAAACACACAGGACATAGTTTTAAATTTAGATTTATACAAATAATATTACTTAGAAGATATAATTTAAAAATAATAATTCTTATTTTAGATTATTCATTTGATGTCAAATGTTTCTGCAAATAAATCAGCTAATTTAAAATGGTAGAATTATATATAAACAAATAGAAATAAAGTAGTAAAAATTAAGAAACAAAACAATTTGAGAATTTATTCATGTGACTCGATTATTAGGAATATAGTGTCAATTAATGATGTGACATATAGAAAATTTATAAAGTTTATGTGCATCATCAGCATATTTTACTTTATTGTAAACTAATAATTAATAATTAAATTGAGTCAAATTATACTATAATTTCTTTTACTTTTATAACCTGGCTGGCGCTCTATATATTTGTCTATTCACTTTGATATTTTCTCCAACTCACTCTTTCTTCAAATACTTTCTTCTCTACTTCTTTGAATCACCATGCCAGAGGCTCCTAAACAAGACCATGCTGAACATGATGATGCTATTAGTGATGATATTATCATTAACAAGAATAAGAAAGCATTGAAATATATTGAAGATGTTACCATCAACACTGATGAAATTCAAGAAAGAGTACTTGGTGAGATCCTGTCTGCTAGTGCAGATGTTGAGTACCTTCAACGTTATGGACTAGATGGACGCACAGACAGAAAAAGTTTCAAAAAGATGGTGCCTGTGGTGTGTTACGAGGATTTGAAGGTGGATATTGATCGTATAGCTAATGGTGATACCTCACCAATTTTGTGCTCTAAACCCATTTCAGAGTTCCTCACTAGGTTGGTATTTCTAACTCATAACTTACATATAATTTATAATTTGTTAAAAACATAAATCTTTGACATGACACGCTATATCTGCTTTATGCACTCTGGTTCCTAGAGAAAAGAGATTCTAGTAATTTAGAATTTGTGTCGAGAATTCATGACACCGATTAAATATTATTTAAAATATATTATTTAAAATGTTTTAATAAAATTAATGTATTTAATTTTTAGTTAATAATATTTTTTAATATATCTAATTTTTTAAATGTGTAAAAATTGTTAAAAAAGTATGTTAAATTAAAGAGAAAAAACTTATATGAATTGTTTGACATACTGTATAGTGTCATGCAGGTATTAAACTTTGATTGGAAAGGTGCGGAGATAAAACTATTTTTTAGAAAGATTTATTTAACACACTTTCATACAAAATGCAAAGTGTTCTAACTTAGGGGTATGCATGGTTGGTTATTTTTAGAAATCAAACTATTATGCATGGTTGGTTATTTTTGGAAACAAAACCATAACCATTTTCAAATCAATTAAATAGTTTGGATTTATAATCATAACCACGTTTCTATTAAAATTGGTTATAAAATCGATTATTAATTTGGTTATGATTATATAACAGATTTAAAAAAAACAGTTTTAAAAATATTTATTATGTAGTTAAAATATTTGGATTAATTATGGATTTTGGATAATAACCAAATTATAACCGAATTCAAAAATAATTTAACCGGTTAATAACCATTTAAATATATCCAGATTATATAAATGGATAACCAAACTATTAATAACTAAACCGGTTAATAACAATTTAATTATATCCGGATATTTAAAACGGATTTGAATTTGGTTATGGATTTAGACCTCACAACGGAATATTTTGCACATCTCTAGTCATAAGTGTCGGACATCAACACGTACCTGACGCCACAACATATCTATAAATAGAGGTGTATGTGCTTCATAACCTGAGTACTTACCATTATATATAAACTTTGTAAAATATAAAATAAAATGAAATAATTTATAATTTATATCTAGTAGACCTAGATACCCCGACATCAATAATATAAAAAACATAGAACACCGACACCAATAACATTAAACACGGACACAAATTCATATATAATAGCATTTGACTTTAATTTATCCACCTATTATTTTTTTAAATATTTTAATCAAATATAATTCTATTTTAATAAATGTTAAATCATTTTAAGTATTTTTAAACTTTTTAGATGTGCGTAGAATCATCCAAATAAAAAAAAAGTTATAACGATTCTATTATTCGAGACATGTTGTATGAAAGTCATGAATGTCAGATATTTATTTAAAATGTTGAAGCAAAGAAAACAAATCTGACACATTTATTTGACTTTTCCGACATGTATTGTATGAGTATTATATAAGTGTTGGCATCGACTAGGGATGACAATTGTACCTATCTCCAATGGATACCCGCAAAAGTTACCACAACATGTAGAGTAAAAATCTCCAAAACAGATACGGGCATGGGCACGAACAATTATTCACTAAAATAAGCTGATACGAGTAACTTAGTACTCACCTTGCCTCACACCCGCACAATATATATTTACATATTATGATTGTTTCATATACATGTATGTTTATCAATTTTATTGAATACATCACATTTCAATATAAATGTTTGTTTATTTTTTAATTCAACAATAATTTCTTTGAATTTTTTTAAATGTCGTTACAAACATTATAATTGATCGATGATTTTTTATTAGAAATGTGTGTAAGTAAGTATGAGTATATATACTTTTTCTTTTTTGTTAAGTAGCCTAATAGCTGAAATTCACCTCTTAAATGTGAACTGTGAACAACTAGGAAGTTGCGGGTTCGAACCTGCCCTTGTATTTGGTGTCCAAAGGGTATGAGTTTAAATACGGTGATTTTTTCAAACTGAAGATATGAAAACGGATATTATACCCAACCTAAACCCTTTCCATTGTCAGTCCTAACACCGACACGTATCGGACATAGCGAAGTGTATGTAGTTACGAGGATATTTTACATGTTTATGTTATTGTTATTGTTGTAGTTCTGGAACATCAGGTGGAGAGAGAAAACTGATGCCAACAATAGAACAAGAGCTAGAAAGAAGATCACTACTCTACAGCCTCTTAATGCCAGTCATGGACCAATTTGTTCCCAATTTACACAAAGGCAAAGGAATGTACTTTTTATTCACAAAATCAGAAGCAAAAACACCAGGTGGATTACTTGCACGTCCAGTACTAACAAGTTACTACAAAAGCTCACATTTCAAAAACACAACACATGAAAATGATCCTTACCCAAACTACACCAGCCCAATTGAAACCATTCTCTGCCTAGATTCTTATCAAAGCATGTATTCTCAAATCCTATGTGGCCTTTACCAACACGAACAAGTCCTCCGCGTCGGTGCTGTTTTTGCTTCCGGTTTTATTCGCGCTATTAAGTTCCTCGAAAAACACTGGATTAGTTTGTGTAACGACATAAGAACCGGTATCTTAGACGATAAAATCACTGACTTGGATGTTAGAGTGTCGGTTATGAAAATACTTAAACCAAATCCTAAACTTGCAGCATTCCTCGAATTCGAATGCAAGAAAGAGTCATGGAAAGGGATCATTAGTAGATTATGGCCTAATACAAAGTATGTTGATGTTATCGTTACCGGAACAATGTCTCAATATATTCCGATTTTGGATTATTACACCAATGGTCTTCCTCTTGTCTGTACTATGTATGCTTCTTCAGAGTGTTACTTTGGCCTCAACTTAAACCCTTTGTGTGAACCAAATGAGGTTTGTTATACAATTATTCCCACCATGGCCTACTTCGAGTTCTTGCCTTTAAACAAGATCGATGGAAACGACAATTCAATTTCTACCACCGAGCAAGAACATTTAGTTGATCTTGTTGATGTTGAGTTAGGCCAAGAATATGAGCTTGTGGTCACCACTTACGCCGGTAAAATGTTCATTTAATCCGAATTATGATGTATATAATTGATTAACTTCTAAATACTAATAACTATGCAATGATTTTGTTACACAAATCAGGACTTTATAGGTACCGAGTTGGTGACATACTCCGCGTAGCAGGATTCAAGAACAAGGCACCTCAATTCAACTTCATATGTCGAAAGAACGTTGTTTTAAGCATTGATTCAGATAAAACCGACGAAGTTGAACTCCAAAATGCAGTAAAAGAAGGATCAAACCATCTTTTGAACTATAATGCGTCGCTCACAGAATACACGAGTTGTGCCGATACATCAACTATTCCAGGCCATTATGTACTCTACTGGGAAATATCCAAGAATGAGAATAACTCAATTCCTGATTCTGTTTTCGAGGAATGTTGTTTTACAGTTGAAGAATCTCTCAACAGCGTGTATCGCCAAGGAAGAAAAACCGAATCAATTGGGCCATTGGAAATCAAGGTTGTTGAGAATGGAACATTCGATAAGGTTCTGGATTTTGCTCTTAGTCAAGGAGCATCTATAAATCAATACAAAACGCCTCGCTGCATAAAATATGATCCTATTATCGAGCTTCTTAACACGAAGGCGATTTCAAGTTTCTTTAGTCCAAAATGTCCACATTGGGTTCCCGGTCACAAGAATTGGTGATTTTACGTCAAACAGCCGCTTTGGTTCGTAAACGTGTAACATTTATTAAATTACAAAAATAAATTTTCGAGTGTCTATTGTTAATAATTTCATGAATCAAATTGAATAACAAACGACACACGACACGCACATTCGAGGATCAAACTAACTGATAAATGTCAAAAAGACGTGTTCTAGAGAAATAAAAGACTAATAAACTACGTAACCAAACATGTGCAACAAAATTAAAGATGCGAAATTTCGGCTACTGAAACTCGACTTTAGCATTAGAAGAAGCCCAAGAAAATCCCATCATTTGTGACCTTATCTTTTGTCTCCTCAGAGTATCTCTTCTATTTGAATATCCTCTGCACAATATCATTTTTTCCAAAACCTTTCCTTGCTTGAGAAGAAACTTTGTCAATGTAACTTCATTTGCACAATCAAGAAATCCTTGAATTTTGACCACTTTCAAGTGTTGTAGAAAAGATTTCAAACTTGGTATCTGTGACTCCCAATACTTCTCTTCTTCTGTGTTTGTCATATCCCATAAATCTCTATTCCATTGCTGAATAAAAAGTACATAAATATATCAAATAAAATGCATTTCAATTCAACTTGATTAGTAAATTCAGGTATATAGCTTACTTTTCTTTCGCCCTTATCGTCGTCGATGATCTTCAGAATCAGTGTGTTGAGGATAAGAGAGTTTCTGAATAGAAATGCTAATGCTTGAACATTTCTCTTTTTCAAACCAGTATGAATCTCTAATGATTTGAGATTATAAAATGGCTCGAGAAAAACATTATACTTTGATAGAATCTGCAACAAATGAAGAGAAATGAGGCAAACGCTATGAATCACACTCCAACAAACACACCTGGACACGACACAGACACTCTGACACTGATAATGTCAAAAAATTAAGACATTGACACGTCAAAAAACATAGGACACTGACACCGCCAGTCGTATGAGTGTCAAGTGTCTGACACTGAGACGTGTCGGGACACGACTACTACTAGAATTGTCTGTGTTTCATATAGAGCAAATGTAATTTTAACAAAACAATAAGATCATAGGACACATAAAATTTAATTACCTCAATAGTTTGGTTTTCAAGAGTCAAGGAATGAGCATGAGACAGTCCAGAGAAAAAGTTGTTAGCACTTTGAAGCCTGCCCATATTAACTTTACCTTCTTTCAACATATAGAAACCAATACAAGCCTCATTCAACAAATTCGAGTTCTCAAAAACAGCAACATCAGTAACTGCATTATATTTCCAAACCAAATTTTCAAGCTTTGGCACATTCATTCTCACCCAAGTCTTGCTACAAAAAGCATCAAAACAACTAGATACTCTCAATCTTTCAATTTTCGCACCACAAACATCCAAACCTTGTAGCTGATAACATCTTTCCAAGTTCAAATCCTCTAGAGCGCGACAAGCCACGCGAATTTGTGTTAATCCGAAACACAAATCAAGGCGCAAATTTCTCAAAACAGGAAAAGATGATTCATTGAACATATCAGATAGAGAAGGCTGATTATACAAAATGATTAATGATAGTGACAATGTATGCAAAGATTGAAAACCATTTCTCATAATCGACGATGGAGGCAAACGAAAACCCGATTTCAATTTCAAAACTTGTAAAGACTCACTACCAATAATACATCTAGGAAAGTTGAAAAAATCATCTGTTTCAAATTCAGTTTCAACTTCAATATCAAGTTCTCTAACATTATGCCTAATGGCATTACGGATCAAGCTATTTAATCGCGAAAAGCCCAAACGGGCGCGGAAACAAAGAACCCTTATGTCCTTTTGTTTCGTGTCGCGAATAGATAGAACTTGGGTGATGAAATCAAGTTTTTGCGATGATAAAGGGTGGTTACATTTTGCAAAGTTGGAAGCTTTTTTATGAGTTTTGGTTGAAACAAATGGAAATGGATTAAGGGTTGTGAAATCAAGATCAGGAAAAGTTGTCCAAAGAAACTTCCATCTTTTCGAAAGAACACTCATTTGTGCAACACATTTGATTGGAAGCAAGAGAAGGATTTGATGAATGACAGCATCTGGTAGATCACTGATTTGATCTGTTGGTGGTTGTTTTTTGGCATCATTCTGTTGTTCTATCTGTGCTAGCTTTTTGCGTTTTGAAGATCTTGTTTCCATTGCATGAAACTGCATGATATCACAATGATTTTCTTTTTGGCTAATTATTATGATGAAGTCATGAAATGGAACATTGATTTGTTTGTGTGTTTCTAGTTTAATTGTTGATGAGATTTTGAACTATTCAAAAGTAAACACAATTAATTAGGGAGAGTTTGTTTAAGATTCGGAAAACATTCTCTTGTATTGTGCAGTGAGTCACATAACTAACCTATTACCTATTTAAGAGCTGTCTAAAGACTCGGACATAAACTTTGGGAAATAAAAAATAAAAAATAACACATAAATAAATATCGAATGTAAAAACTATCACCCATTCAAACATAAATCTATTTATTAAAACAATAACAATTGACAATAAAAATTCTATTGGAAGAAATTCTTAAAACGAGGTCAAATTATTTTGTTCCATTAATGAGTGTAAGCTTTGTGTATGCGATAGATAACATACACAAGAGACGAAAAAAAGAAAAACACAACATCTATAAGCTCTACACTTTCTAGTTCCAAATGGTAGAGAATGGTTTATCCTTTGTGTAACTCCTTAGCTTAAACAACACATAAACAATCATTCCAACTAAAAATCCAAGTGATGCACTAGATCCAACTAAAGAAACAGCACTGCAAATAAGTGCCACAAAGAAATCTTCTTTGCTATTCATGTCCCTAGCACACAATGCAAGTTCAATTCCAGCAAACAAAAGCAAAACACCTAATATCCCAACGGGAAAATGCTTCAAAACATGTGCCAAAGAAGTTCCTAACACCAACCCTAACACCAATTTTCCAACACCAAGAAGTACTACACACCCTCCACTTCTTCCACCAAATTTATATTGTCCCGCAAGTCCGCCCGCACCATGACATGTTGGTACAACACCGAACCAACAACCAACCAAATTCATTAGTCCAACTGCTACTGAAATTGAAGTAACTGAAAATTCCCTTTCCGGGAAAAGATCGGTTGACAACTTACAAACCGCGATGACAGAGTTTAAAATTGATAATGGAAGTTGAGGAATTGCGCCTTTAACAAAACCTTTCTTCCATGATTGTTTACTGAATTTCACAAATTCTATTGCACTAGGTCCAAATGTAACTTCGCGTGCAACTTGGTGTTTTCTTATAAAAACCAAAACAATCCCCAACATAAAGACTAAAAATGCAGAAGGAAGTGAAAAAACAATCTTCCTCAATTTATCCATCCTATTGATTCTTCTACCTTCATCGTCGCTCCTTTGTTCGTCTAAATTATCACCATTGTCCGGAACACCGCAACCTCCACGATTCTGTTCACCGGCTCCATTCACAACCACAATAAAAAAGGCGCAAATAATAGCTAAGATCAACCCATCTAACCCAAACCATGGTCTTTCACCTAAAGCTTTAGACCTAGGAAGATCTTGCACTTTCCTTACGTATTTAACGGCGGTTAAAGCAAATGACAAACCTTGTGCTAGTTGAATTCCTCTTACAACAGGTAAGGGAATGAACTTATACACAAGCTTCATCAATCCTGTGATGCCAAGAATGAACAACACACCACCTGTCAAGATTCCCGCAGCCATGATCTCTGGTACGCCGAATTCATTGTCTGATAAGGCCACAGCGGCAATTGCCTTCATAGGCTGGACAGGCATAGGGACCCCATAAATGATACCAGTGATGATGTTGTAGACACCTGCAGGATACCACACATGGATTACATTATTACATCACTAAAATGAGATTAATGAGCTTAAATAAATATACATCGGTCACTAAAAGCGAATCTTTTAGTAGTGATAATCTTTCGCTCTATAATATTGCACTATACGGTATAACGTGATCCATCTCAGTGTTGCAGTTTAAAATGCATGGATGGTTTTTATTTTTCATTCATTAAAAGAGAGAAAAAAACATAGAACATACCGTTGAAAATCAATGATGTACCAAGGTTGAGGTCTCTAGCTAGGGTGAGAGCCAACACTATGGGTATGTAGGTGCCAAGGTCACCCATGGCACCATTAAGTTCCGCCCATTTTGAATGGAAAACCAAGTTTGTTTTCAATTTTTGCACTGCATCTTTGGCAGTGAAAAATCTAGTTGGAGCTGTTGGAGAAATTTCAGGTGCTTCAGAATCCAATGTTTGAATTGAAGGAAGGTTTTGGATTTCCATATAGAATGTGGTGTATAAATATTAATCTTAATCTTAAATTTCAGGTGCTAAGAGAGAGGTTTTAACTAATGCAAGAGAATAATATATTTGGAAAATGTGAATTAATGTTTTTATAGGAATTCAAAAGTCGGTGTTGTTGTCAGCAACTTGATGTGTTTTTAAATTAAAACTAAAAATGCAAATAAAAATTGCCTTTTCAAATATTTCAAATAATCATTTCACTCTATTTAGTGATTGAATCGTCAGTTTTCTATAATATTTGTCACTTTTCATTTCTTAACATATAATGTGAATGTAAAACTATCACTTTTGTTGCTTTGTTATTTATTAACCTATAGGTTAAATATATTTATTTGTTTACGGGAAATTTTAAGTTGAGTCCTTGTTTAACTTTTATTGTCTTTTTAAATTTTAAAAATTTTCTTGTATTTTTGTAACTAATAGAATTTATTCAATTACCCATGTCAATTTAACTTGGACTTTCAAAATATTTGAAATCTTGTTATTACATATGATGGCCAAATTTTTGTAGTCAATATATTTTTTTTTTGTTTTTTTTAAAAAACAAACTCAATTCATATCATTAATTAAAAATTGTTCAAAACACTAAGGAATCCAATAAAGAACCGCGTGCCGAGACCAAGAATTGGCCGCCTTAGCAAGACTATGGGCAACACAATTAGCTTGACGCTTAACAAACTTGACCTCAAAGTCATTACGGGAACTAAGTAAATTACGGATACTATTAATAATCAAACTAAATTCAGAATTACCCAATGAAGGATCATTAGTAGCTTGAACCACCATTTGGGAATCGCTTTCAAAGATGATGTGTTGCAAGTGTAAGTTGATTGCACCTTGGATGGCTTCCTTCAAAGCAATTGCTTCAGCTTCAACAATAGAGAAATTTCCCCTATTCCACAATGTACCCGCCACCATGAATCTTCCACCGCTATTGTTAGTTAGTGCACAACCAAAAAGAATGTGCCACTCATCCTCCACTTCCGCATTACACAACTGACAACTAGCGGGACCTGGAACATAATGGTGTCTAAGGTTTATCCTAGTAGGAAGGCAGCCCCGACACACACGCCAAATGAGATGCTTAGTTTTTGGTGGCGCTTGATTTTTCCAAAGGCTCCCCCACTCCCCAAGCACACTCCTATTCTTATAATGATACTCATGTTGCCACCAAAGTTTATAGCCCGTTTTGACCCTATATATGTCGTCTCTCTTCCTTCCAAACAATGCCATCCTCCTTAACATCATCCACAAGGGGAACCTGTAAAATAATGTCAGCAATCTCATTAGTAAACAGTTGCTCAATTTTATTACGATCCCACTGTTTGCGAAGGGGATCCATCAAGTCCTTGACCACTAAACTGTAGACATGCTCCTCCTGAGGAGCCTCCATCCTTCCGCCCTCAACACCTCTCAACCACGGCTCCCGCATCACATTGATATTACTACCATCCCCGATTCTCCATCGACTCCCCAAAACAAGCACTTGTTGCGCCTTCCACAAACTCCTCCAAACAAGACTAGGATTAATACCTAGATCCGCGGACAAAAAAGATGAGTTAGGGAAATATTTAGCTTTGAAAACTTTAGAGACTAAAGTATTATGATTATTCATGATATGCTAACCCTGTTTTGCCACCATATCCATATTAAATGCTTTGAAATCACGGAATCCCAACCCTCATTCATTATTAGGGTAAGTCAAACTATCCCACGCAAGCCAACAGATTCCCTTATTGTTACTACCTCCTCCCCACCAGAAAGCATTAAGCATCTTCTCAATATCCTCCACTAAGGTGTCTGGTAAAATAAACACACTCATAACATAGGACTGGATTGCTTGAAGGACAGATTTAATCATAATCTCCTTGCCTGCCTTGGACAACGGTCTACCCCTCCAAGAGTTGATTCTTTTCCATATCCTATCTTTGATAAAAGAAAAGATTGCTTTCTTACTTCTTCCAACCATAGATACGAGACAAGTCTTCTTGAGCTTGGAAGGTTAAATTACGACCGAAAAAACTTCTGATTTGATCAAATTGAGCTCTTGCCCCGATGCTTCTTCATACACCTTCAAAAACTCCATTAGATGTTGCACTTCGGAAAGATTTGCCCTGCAAAATAGAAAACAATCGTCAGCAAAAAGTAGGTGGGACACCGCCGGTGCCCCCTACAAACTTTGATCCAGTGTAAGTCTCCTTTAGTATCCACATTCCTGGGATGGGGGTGCATGCCTCTTTTATCTTCTTGGGACAGCAGGTCATTAAAGTCACTGATAATGCACCACGGATCACTTGACATATCCTGCAGTGCACGTAACATATCCAAGGCTAGGTGACGACGGTTTCTTTCCGGGAAGCTGTAATAACATGTGAGACGCCATTTGCCTCTTACCTCGTCTTCAATCTCTAAATTGATAAATTTGCGAGAATAATTTAAGACACTGCACTTAATCTTGTTCTGCCATAACACCGCAAAACCACCACTTCTTCCTTCCACATCTATAGCTAGACACGAGTCGAATTTCAGAATTACGCGAATAGCTTCCAACCTCCTCGCAGTAGCTAACGTTTCTAATAAGAAGATAACATCTGGCCGGTGTTTTTGAGCTATGTTCCGCAAGTTGGAAACTGCGCTCAGGTTGCTCAAGCCTCGGCAGTTCCAACTTATAATGATCATGACTCCTGGAACTGCCGATAAAAAATGTTGTTTAATGATCGGTCACCATTTCTAGTAAGTTTCCACACCTTTTTCCGATCAAAAGTTGTAATCTTGGTAATACAAAGTGGCATTGTTTTAAGTTTTTATATAAGTTCCTTAGTTTTTCGGTTGTTTGAGCTTTTACATTATTAGTGTGTTTAAGCTTCATAAAAATGCCATTTTATGCGTTGGTTGTTAGTATGTTGTTGGCCAGGTTAATCCCGAGAAAGATGGCACTCCGAGGCGAGAAAAAGGAGCTGAAAGAGCTAAAGAAGAGGCCAACACGGGCACCCGTGTGCACCCACACGGCCGTGTCAAAAGCTGCCTGGAAAGTGGATTCTGGAGAGCAAAACAGAGGTTTTACACGGGCACCCGTGTTCCTGCACACGGCCCGTGTGGAAAAGTGCCCAGAAAGTGAATTTTGAGGTGAGGGCCAGATGGACAACACGGGCACCCGTGTTCCTGCACACGGCCCGTGTTGTTGAGCGCGGGCAGATGTTCTAATTTTGATATTTTGGAAACCTTGGGCCTCATTAAGGGTATTTCGGTCATTCCGGATACTGAGTGAGTGAAGCAACACTACTAAAACCTAACAGGAATAGAAGAGAGGATCTTGGATCATCGAGCAGAGAGAATTACAGAGAAAGAAGAGTCAAGGGTTTTGGAAGAAGATCTTCAAGAGCACTGGCGATTGGAGATCATATCAACCACTAATTTCTTGTAATGACTTCAATTACTCTTGTTGTTTTCTTTATCATTATGAGTAGCTAAACAACACTATGCTAGGGGTGATGTCCCTGAATCTTTTTATGTGATGAATTGTCACAACCGTTGTTGATGAATTTGATGTTTAATTATAAATTGAGTTTTTGATTCATTGTTCTTAATGCTTTGTTATATTGGAAAGTATCTTATCGTTCTATGGTTAGGGTTTGGCGTGACAAACCTCCCTAATGCTTGTGAATCAAAACACTTCCGGCAAATCGCTTAGGAATAAGGATTGCACTTTAGTGATCATTCATTCTAGACTCTAATGCATAAAAGACCTAATACTAAATTCAGTTATTGAGGAATTGAGATTGTCTAATTAGTGTTAAGGGGTTCTTCACTAAGGAATTAGGGAGAACTATTTATAGAATTGATACACAGTTATAATTAAATCATCTCATGAACACGGTGGTTTCAAGGAGTTACATAGGATTCATACATCTACCTTAGCATATCTGCTCATATTTGCACCAAGCTATCTTTTATTTAGTGTTTTATTTATTTCTAGTAATTCTAATTAATCAAACAAACCGAAACAACCCCCATGATATTTTTGTTCAATTGAATCATTGTGAAACTTGTAGTTTACACGCAGTCCGCGAGTTCGATACTGGGTATTTACCCTTCTTTACTACTACATCGAGGAAATAGTACACTTGCTATAATTTCCCGATCAAGTTTTTGAAGAAAAAATTTTGAATATAGATCTTATGAAAACAAAAAGAAAAAAAAAAAGAGAAGAGAAAAAGAATAATGCATGTACCCTTGTCCATTTTTAGCTAAAGAAGGTTTAAACCCCATTCTTAAGATACAGATCAAAATGAGTGAAGAAGTGAAACCTATGTGATGCCGAGCACTTAAAACCAATCGTTATCCCATTCCTTGTTAACCCACCAAACCTAAGCCACGTTACAACCCGAAGACCTCATAAAGTGTGTGTGATCCTTGTGTGTAGTGATTTGAGAATTTATTCAAAGTTAAAAGTAATATGCATGCCTTGATACTATGAGTGTAAACACCTTAACCCGGAGAGATTTTGTGAGAATGTGAAAAGCTTGCAGGTGATAGACGTGCTCGAAGGTGGGAATGCCATGGATAGTCGGAAGAAGGGAACCTTACACTTGATTGCTAAGGTAGGAACCTTGCGAAAAACCTGGTTGTGTTGTGGAGAAAAGAATCTGGTCGGTGACCTTTTGTTTTGACTCGATACATCACTTGAGGACAAGCAATGAGATAAGTGTGGGGTTGTGATCGGTCACCATTTCTAGTAAGTTTCCACACCTTTTTCCGATCAAAAGTTGTAATCTTGGTAATACAAAGTGGCATTGTTTTAAGTTTTTATATAAGTTCCTTAGTTTTTCGGTTGTTTGAGCTTTTACATTATTAGTGTGTTTAAGCTTCATAAAAATGCCATTTTATGCGTTGGTTGTTAGTATGTTGTTGGCCAGGTTAATCCCGAGAAAGATGGCACTCCGAGGCGAGAAAAAGGAGCTGAAAGAGCTAAAGAAGAGGCCAACACGGGCACCCGTGTGCACCCACACGGCCGTGTCAAAAGCTGCCTGGAAAGTGGATTCTGGAGAGCAAAACAGAGGTTTTACACGGGCACCCGTGTTCCTGCACACGGCCCGTGTGGAAAAGTGCCCAGAAAGTGAATTTTGAGGTGAGGGCCAGATGGACAACACGGGCACCCGTGTTCCTGCACACGGCCCGTGTTGTTGAGCGCGGGCAGATGTTCTAATTTTGATATTTTGGAAACCTTGGGCCTCATTAAGGGTATTTCGGTCATTCCGGATACTGAGTGAGTGAAGCAACACTACTAAAACCTAACAGGAATAGAAGAGAGGATCTTGGATCATCGAGCAGAGAGAATTACAGAGAAAGAAGAGTCAAGGGTTTTGGAAGAAGATCTTCAAGAGCACTGGCGATTGGAGATCATATCAACCACTAATTTCTTGTAATGACTTCAATTACTCTTGTTGTTTTCTTTATCATTATGAGTAGCTAAACAACACTATGCTAGGGGTGATGTCCCTGAATCTTTTTATGTGATGAATTGTCACAACCGTTGTTGATGAATTTGATGTTTAATTATAAATTGAGTTTTTGATTCATTGTTCTTAATGCTTTGTTATATTGGAAAGTATCTTATCGTTCTATGGTTAGGGTTTGGCGTGACAAACCTCCCTAATGCTTGTGAATCAAAACACTTCCGGCAAATCGCTTAGGAATAAGGATTGCACTTTAGTGATCATTCATTCTAGACTCTAATGCATAAAAGACCTAATACTAAATTCAGTTATTGAGGAATTGAGATTGTCTAATTAGTGTTAAGGGGTTCTTCACTAAGGAATTAGGGAGAACTATTTATAGAATTGATACACAGTTATAATTAAATCATCTCATGAACACGGTGGTTTCAAGGAGTTACATAGGATTCATACATCTACCTTAGCATATCTGCTCATATTTGCACCAAGCTATCTTTTATTTAGTGTTTTATTTATTTCTAGTAATTCTAATTAATCAAACAAACCGAAACAACCCCCATGATATTTTTGTTCAATTGAATCATTGTGAAACTTGTAGTTTACACGCAGTCCGCGAGTTCGATACTGGGTATTTACCCTTCTTTACTACTACATCGAGGAAATAGTACACTTGCTATAATTTCCCGATCAAGTTTTTGGCGCCGTTGCCGGGGACTGCCAAACTATAAGCCGAACTCTAAGTCAATTGAAATTTTGTTGCTCTGCGACCAAAATTTTATTTTTATCTGTTATTTTAATTTCGTTGCAGTCTTGTATCTGTTCTAACTGTTGTCTAACTGTTTATGCGAGGTCAGACCTCAGCTAAATTTTCCTTTGACACAGAACCAGAAAGAGCTCTGCACGAGAGACGCCGCAAGGCAAGACTTGAAAGACTGGCAGCACCAAGTGCAAGTCTTAGTGTTCCACATCAGGAAAGCGACGACGAAGTGTCTGTGCACTCGGAGCACAGCGACTCGGACTTTGACAGGGAGATAGTTCAGGAACCAGTTAACATGGCTGGAAATCAACCCCCTGCAGAAAGATTGTTAGGGGACTATGGAGGGGCAAATGCTCACCCCAACCGGATGACTATTGTTAATCAACCTGTGAATGTGGCACATTTTCAATTGCATCCATCCACCATTCGCCAGTTAGAGAGCAAGCCGTTCTCCGGAAGAATTAACGAGGATGCAAATAAGCATCTTCAGAGATTTCTCACTACGACAACTTCATTGAAGATCGAAGGTCATTCAGAGGAGGCTAAGAGACTTGTTATGTTCCCGTTTACACTTACTGATGACGCAGAGGAGTGGTTTTACTCACTTCCGGCTGCAAGTATCACGACATGGCAAGAGATGGAAACGGCATTCCTCAATGAATATTTTCCTGCGTCGGTGTTTATCCGAAAAAGATATGACATTGTCAATTTCAAACAAAAAGAGGGGGAATCATTGGGGGATGCATACAAGAGGTTCAAAAGGTGTTTGACTGCATGTCCTACTCATAACATGGACGCTACCGAGCAAATGCAGAATTTTGTGAATGGGTTGCGACTCAAGACAAAGCAGCTTATTGATACCGCTGCTGGTGGTTCAACAAATTTTGCTACAGCCACAGTTATGAAAAGGATCATAGAGGCAATTGCTGCTAACGAGCATCTTGAGTTGTATGATCGAACCATGAACCAACCGGAGGGTAAAATTGATTTGAAATTGCCAGAGCAGGTTGTTAAGATGGAGGATCAGATTGCTGCAGAGGTAGAGAGAAGGTTAAAAAAGATGAATATTGGAACTCAGACAGTAGCACAGGTAGAACCAGTTAAAGCGGTTCTTTGTGAAATATGTGGTGGACCGCACTTTGCTATGCATTGTGTAGCAACTCAAGAACAGGTTGAGCAAATTCATATGTTGAGGCAAAACAATCCTTATGCCAACACATATAATCCGGGGTGGAAAAATCATCCGAATTTCTCATGGAAAGACCAGCAAGGAAACGTCCAGAAGCAGGTTCAAGGACAACAACCATATCAGCCTCAGACTCAACAATACCAACCACAGGGACAACAATATCGTCCGCAACAACAATTCCAACATCATCCTCAACAATTTCAACAACAGGTACCAAAGAAAGAAGATTGGGAGATCGCTCTTGAAAAAGTGGCAACCCAAAACTCTCAGTTTCAGGAAGAGACAAGAGCCAACCTCAGGAACACCACGGCTTCAATTAAAAATCTTGAAGTTCAAATGGGTCAAATAGCACAACATCTCACTTTACAGCCACAAGGAAACTTTCCGAGCGAAACTGTGAAAGATCAGAAAAATCTGGAGAAGATCAATGCTGTTTCAACAAGAAGTAAAAAGGTGTTAGAATCGGAAAAAGAAAAAGAAGAGATAGATGACCCTATGGTGATAGATGTAGATTTGGAAATAAGAGAGAACCCAAGAGAGCCAGAAGTGGTGATACCACCAGTTAAACCACCTGAAGAAAAAAATAAGAAAAAGGCTGAACCGGCGATCAAACTACCTTTCCCTTCCAGAGTGACAAAGAAGGATTCAAAAGACAACGACTTTGAGAAATTTACTGAATTGTTCAAAAAGCTAGAGGTGAATTTACCCTTCTTCGAAGCACTTGAGCACATGCCATTGTATAAGAAATTTCTGAAGGAGGTAATGACAAAGAAGAGATCAGTGGAAGGAGAACAAAAGATTGCAACTGAGAAGTGCGGTTTAGTCTCGTCAGTAAGGAAGATCCCAACCAAGAGGAAAGACCCTGGAGCTGTGGCGATACCATGCACTATCAAGAATCGAATGTTCAAAAAGGCACTCATTGATTCTGGTTCCAGTGTGAGTTTAATGCCACTATCTATTTTCAAAAAGCTTGAATTGGGAGAGGTTAAGGAAAGTAAGAAAAAGTTAAGGTTCGCTGATCACACCACCAAGAAATCTTATGGGGTAGCTGAAGATGTACTAGTGGAGGTTGACAAATTTGTATTCCCTGTTGACTTCCACATCATGGACATTCCGGAAGACGAAGAAACACCTATCCTTCTTGGGAGACCCTTTTTGTTGACAGGCCGCTGCAACTTTGACATTGAAAAAGGGACACTAACGCTAAAATCATTTGATGAAGAAGTAACCTTGAAGATGTTAGGAGTTAAGAAACATAGGACAGGTGTAAATGATCAAACTTTTGTGGATATGGCGGAAAGTGAAAAAAAAGACAAAAGGCCTGAACAGCTCCAAGAAAAAGTCTCAAGCATAACCTCTCGGGTGGAAACAACTCAGGGAGCTATCAAAAATCCCAAGAAGGCTAAGGAAGTCAAGAAGAATGCGGGAAGTGAGTTGAAGAGAAAAGTGGTCTATGCTTATCATCTTCATGAGTTCTTGGGTGAGAAAGTAACAAGCAACAAAGTTTGGAAAAGGAAATACCCTCCATAATAAAGGGTAATGGACCGTCGAGCCATGCGACGTTAAACGAAGCGCTTCGTGGGAGGCAACCCACGCTTGTTTTCATTAACATGTGCTTTTGTTTTCTTTATTTTGTTTTAGTGCAGGTAGTAGAGTTTGAACAGGTAGGAGCAACTCGAAGAAGGTACAAGTTGATGCTAAGAAGATCATCAACACGGGCGCCCGTGTGTAGCAACACGGCCCGTGTTGAGCCATACTCAGTTGAAAAATGAATTTTTTTAGGAAAGCTTCAGCACCTGCAACACGGCCACCCGTGTGCAGGAACACGGTCCGTGTTCAGCAACACGGCCACCCGTGTGCATCCACACGGCCGTGTGGTCTATGCGGGCCAGAATTTTAAAATTTTTCCCACTCTTCCATGTGGGCCCCACCTGCGTTATATCTCTCTTCTTCCTCCACCCATTCACTTTTCTCACTTCTCACTCACTTTCTCCATTGAAACCTAGCCTCCACCTTCACTAAAGTCACTCACCCACCATCAAACACCCACTTAATCACCATATTGCCTTCACAAAAGTTACTCCACTCATCATCCTCTACATTCCTATCGGTTTAGATTTTGATTTCTCTGCATTTTAATTTCTGCGAATTTTTCCTTTTGTGTGTTGTTTCTTGTTTTGTATTTCTGCAGAGATTTTATCATGCCTCCCCGAAAGACAACTCAGCGCCGCAACGTAAGGGATGATTTTCTTGCAGAATCCTCCCAACCAAGACAACGTGTCCGTCGCGCTTCTAGTCGCGCAACCGGTCGTGGGAGGGACGAAGAAGAGAATGCCCATGGCATTACATTTGCCCTTCCTGAGCACAAAGCCAGGTATGATGTATTAGTGCAGCGTACTTTACTCCCGACCCGGTATATTTGTGATGAGACCCTTGTAAAGTTAGGCCTTAAGGATGAAGTGTACCGCATGTTTCACAACATCGGGATGTTACCGTTTATGTTATTTGAGGCACCGACTTATGAGGGTCTAACTCTTGAGTTTCTGAGCACGGTAGATTTTAAGTTGAGGCACAAATGGAATGGCTCCGAAATGGAGTATTTTGGTAATCTTGAATTCTATATGTTTGGAAATAAGCACACTCTTTCTGTAGAACAGGTTGGGGAAGCCTTAAAATTACCTTCTGCAGGACCAGGAGCCCCACCTGAAACTTTCCCTGCTTGTGAATTTTGGGAAGCTATAACTGGTTCACCGGGGTACAATCCTAGCAGGGCTAAGGCCTCAGGGATTCATAACCCATGCTTCAGGTATGCTCAGAAAGGGTTAGCCTTTACCCTTTTTGCGAGGGGAGATAGCACAGGGGTGTGTGCTAAGAGGGAACTGTTCCTGCTAAATAATATGATTGAGGTAAGTCGTGTAAATGTGGCCGCTTTTGCTGCTAATCACCTTAAACAGGTGGGGAATGCCTCTTCGGGAGAGATCTCTGTGGGTGGGATGATCACCCAGCTAGCTGATTACCTAGAGTATAGTCAACTCTTGATAGAGGAGCCCTCTATCCCAGGTAAGAAGATTGACATGCAGACTCTTGTCAATCAAAAAATGATTGTAGTCCAGCCAGGGTACTACTCTCTCATGATGCACGGGCAGCACATTATGGCACTACCGGCACCTGACACTATTTCTATTGCTAACCGTGCTAACTGGCTGTATGTAGCTACAGGTGGTGATATGGGTGAAAGCCCTCCACATGGTCATAACTTTGCAGGTGATGACATGGAGGATGACATGCCTAACCAGGATCATCCGGTACCACCCCCCCAACAATTCTTCCAGCACACTGATGGGTCATCCTCCATGACTCAAGATCAATGGGGGTGGGTACAGACGGAGATTGGAGCCCTCCGGACTGAGCAGACACGGCAAGGTGTTGAGTTGTTTCGGCAAGGGGCAGTGATAGATGATGTCCAGGAGATGATGCGCCGCCTTATGATGCATTATCCTCAGGATCCCCCTCCTCCACCACCATTTCAGTAAGCGGGTAGGCCCTGTCACACTGGAATTTAAACATTGCGGACAATGTTTCGTTCAAGTGTGGGGGAGGGTCTTACTTCTTATTTTATTTTGCTTTATTGTCTTATTTTTATTTTAGTTGCTTTATTGTTTTCTACTTTCTGTTTTTGAATTTTGACCAGTTCTTTGTCTTTCTGTTTTGTTTTTATTTCGAGTTTCAATGCTGCCATGGTGTTACCAGGTTCGATACAAGTCGGAAAAGGTGCAAACGAATAGAAAGTGGTTGAACAACACAACTCACACTTAATCTCTACAGGCACCACAGAAGTTGACACAACCAAGAAAAGAAGGTAGGACGCAAGGAAGCACACTGAACCAAGAAAGAGTATGGTGAACTTTTGATGAAAGGAAATGGCAAAACACTTAGAGTACGTTGAAGCATGCAAGCTTAACCGACCCGGTGAGACATCAGAGCCAAATGCATAACATCCATATGAGAGTCAAGTTCAGGTATGGCACTATTCACTTTGATTTTGCGTATTTTCTCATAACACAAGCACACTATGAAAGCGCACACTGAGGCAAGTTTTTTTTGTTTTAACCCCGAGCCTTTTTAACCATCCCGTTTGCATGTTATCCATTGTTAACCCCCTTTGAGCCGTAATTTTTATTTTTGTTCATCGTGTTATTTTCCCACCACTTGCCTTCTCATTGTTTGTATCATTGCTCGGCATTCATAATAGATCACTCGAAAGACATAAAAAGATCTAAGTGTGGGGTTGTAAACCATTGAAGAGTGGAACAAGAAAAGAGTACAAGAAAAGAAAAAATTTTGAATATAGATCTTATGAAAACAAAAAGAAAAAAAAAAAAGAGAAGAGAAAAAGAATAATGCATGTACCCTTGTCCATTTTTAGCTAAAGAAGGTTTAAACCCCATTCTTAAGATACAGATCAAAATGAGTGAAGAAGTGAAACCTATGTGATGCCGAGCACTTAAAACCAATCGTTATCCCATTCCTTGTTAACCCACCAAACCTAAGCCACGTTACAACCCGAAGACCTCATAAAGTGTGTGTGATCCTTGTGTGTAGTGATTTGAGAATTTATTCAAAGTTAAAAGTAATATGCATGCCTTGATACTATGAGTGTAAACACCTTAACCCGGAGAGATTTTGTGAGAATGTGAAAAGCTTGCAGGTGATAGACGTGCTCGAAGGTGGGAATGCCATGGATAGTCGGAAGAAGGGAACCTTACACTTGATTGCTAAGGTAGGAACCTTGCGAAAAACCTGGTTGTGTTGTGGAGAAAAGAATCTGGTCGGTGACCTTTTGTTTTGACTCGATACATCACTTGAGGACAAGCAATGAGATAAGTGTGGGGTTGTGATCGGTCACCATTTCTAGTAAGTTTCCACACCTTTTTCCGATCAAAAGTTGTAATCTTGGTAATACAAAGTGGCATTGTTTTAAGTTTTTATATAAGTTCCTTAGTTTTTCGGTTGTTTGAGCTTTTACATTATTAGTGTGTTTAAGCTTCATAAAAATGCCATTTTATGCGTTGGTTGTTAGTATGTTGTTGGCCAGGTTAATCCCGAGAAAGATGGCACTCCGAGGCGAGAAAAAGGAGCTGAAAGAGCTAAAGAAGAGGCCAACACGGGCACCCGTGTGCACCCACACGGCCGTGTCAAAAGCTGCCTGGAAAGTGGATTCTGGAGAGCAAAACAGAGGTTTTACACGGGCACCCGTGTTCCTGCACACGGCCCGTGTGGAAAAGTGCCCAGAAAGTGAATTTTGAGGTGAGGGCCAGATGGACAACACGGGCACCCGTGTTCCTGCACACGGCCCGTGTTGTTGAGCGCGGGCAGATGTTCTAATTTTGATATTTTGGAAACCTTGGGCCTCATTAAGGGTATTTCGGTCATTCCGGATACTGAGTGAGTGAAGCAACACTACTAAAACCTAACAGGAATAGAAGAGAGGATCTTGGATCATCGAGCAGAGAGAATTACAGAGAAAGAAGAGTCAAGGGTTTTGGAAGAAGATCTTCAAGAGCACTGGCGATTGGAGATCATATCAACCACTAATTTCTTGTAATGACTTCAATTACTCTTGTTGTTTTCTTTATCATTATGAGTAGCTAAACAACACTATGCTAGGGGTGATGTCCCTGAATCTTTTTATGTGATGAATTGTCACAACCGTTGTTGATGAATTTGATGTTTAATTATAAATTGAGTTTTTGATTCATTGTTCTTAATGCTTTGTTATATTGGAAAGTATCTTATCGTTCTATGGTTAGGGTTTGGCGTGACAAACCTCCCTAATGCTTGTGAATCAAAACACTTCCGGCAAATCGCTTAGGAATAAGGATTGCACTTTAGTGATCATTCATTCTAGACTCTAATGCATAAAAGACCTAATACTAAATTCAGTTATTGAGGAATTGAGATTGTCTAATTAGTGTTAAGGGGTTCTTCACTAAGGAATTAGGGAGAACTATTTATAGAATTGATACACAGTTATAATTAAATCATCTCATGAACACGGTGGTTTCAAGGAGTTACATAGGATTCATACATCTACCTTAGCATATCTGCTCATATTTGCACCAAGCTATCTTTTATTTAGTGTTTTATTTATTTCTAGTAATTCTAATTAATCAAACAAACCGAAACAACCCCCATGATATTTTTGTTCAATTGAATCATTGTGAAACTTGTAGTTTACACGCAGTCCGCGAGTTCGATACTGGGTATTTACCCTTCTTTACTACTACATCGAGGAAATAGTACACTTGCTATAATTTCCCGATCATTTAACTTCTTCATTACTTGTATTGTTGCTCTTCTCATTTTCCCTTCTTCTCTTCTTCTCAACTTGCAGCTCCATAGCCTTTGCTTCATTACTAACAGCAACCGAAGGATTATGTGAGATATAGTTTGGCCCTGGTGGGATTGGTTTTGGATTGAGGGTTGGGATAGCAAGCTTTTTTTGGTTTTTCCGGGTTGGTTTACGAGATGGAGGGGCTTTGGTTGTAAGGCTATGTGAGTTTAATGGAAGGTCCAGGTTCTTTTTTATGGTCACAGTGTTGTCGTGTAAAAGAGGCAAGATAGGTTGGCTAACAGAAAAATGGGAGAGTTGGTTGGGATTGGTATCTGCTTGGAACGAAAAAATGTAATTTCTATTTGATCCTTCAGAAAACTGATTGGTCAAAAGTTTTGGATTAATGACATGTGGATTAATGACATGTGTTTGGGTGATATGTGGGACATGGTTGGATTTCTTGTCTGGGGCTGCATTAATGCACAGTAAATGATTGGAAACACTGCTTTGGCTGTTTAGGAATTTTTTTTGGACAGTTGCGGTATTTGTTGGTTATTGAACGGCTAGTGTGGGAACTCCTGATGCAAGCAATGAATGCTTATAATTAGTCCTCATTGCTATGTTGGCATTTGGTAACCCCTCAAATCCATTCTCATTAATGCCATGAATGGCGACTGTCAAATTATCCCTAGCCACATTAAATGTCTCCGACGGCTGTTGCTGGTCAGAATCCACACCAGTACCACCCTCCACCTCCTCATTGTAACCCCTTCCACCTCCTTGCTCCTCTTTCAGCCAACGCGAAACCGTAGCACCACTGTTCCTTCTACTTTCCGCCCTTAATTCCACCGACCACCCTCTCGAACCGTCATCATTATCCATCGCAAAACGGATTTCACATTTGGACTCATTGTGTCCTAGTCGACCACACACAAAGCAGAACAATCCAAGTCTTTCATACTTGAATGTCACATTGCACCAATCACCGCCTTTATTCTTCACTCTCGTGTTTTTCTTAAGAGGGTTCTGAACGTCGATCTTAACTCGTAATCTGATATATTGTCTCCAGAAGCTTGAATAGTTATTCTTATCATACTCCACAAAATTACCTATGAAGTTTGCCATATTTTTTCCAACTTTCTCAGACATGAACCCTGCAGGTAGATTGTGAACTTGCACCCAAAAATCCACATGGAACAGTGGAATATTCTCGATTTGCATTATAATCTTCAATCTCTCCACTATTAGTAGATAACTGTCGAAAGTTCATGGTCCTCCATGCAAAGCAGCCTCCATGTCTAACACATGTGCAAACTGAAATAAAAATATTCCTTCCTTCGCCTCCTTAATGACCACTCCTTTCACTGGTCTCCATATATACGCTATCCGTGTCCTCAGAGATTTCACGTGAATGCGACGATCACAGAGAAATCTCCCCACAAGACACCATCTTAGATCTACCGTCTCATCCCCGTCCTCTGGTATGTCTAAACAGAATCCGTCTTCGTCGCGATCATCCCCTAGCGATAGGCCCTCGATGTTAACTTCAACCATGATGATGAAAAAACAGTAACACAATATGTCTAGAGGACAAAAACTCAGAATAATATACTTTCGCATCGTCAAAAATGAATCAGCAGCGTAGCAGGAATATCACGGCTTGAGAATGATGAAAACTTTGCACGTGGTAGCAATCTTCTCGGATCTGTGACAGCCTAAACAACCTAAAAGAAAACTTGAAAAACAAGGAAACACGCTTCTCAGAAGAGAAGAATAAACTTTGCCCTAGCAGAGACTAGGAATAGTCTTATGGTATAGTCAATATATTAATTTAAATGTTCTAACTGTGAAAAATTTTATCTTGATTTATTCATGGTGGGCGTCAGGGCCGGATTTGGGCCTGTGCAGTCTGGCCTACTGCACAGGGCCTCAAAAAATCCAGGGCCTCAAAATTTTACTTTATGTTACCTGTTAAATCCAGCCCAATCAATTAATAACTTTAAAAAAAATAGCAGCCCAGTTAAACAAATCAGAGTGAAATAAAATACACAATATATTAGCCCAGCCCATAAAAGTAAAACACGCACTGCATTGGATTTTGACCATTGGTTATATATATATATATATATATATATATATATATATATATATATATATATATATATATATATATATATTAGGTTATGCACCGTACGGCAATACGGCAAGTGAAAGCTTCAAAAATTAGCAAATAGGGCAATACGGCATTGCATTTTCTTAATTACCAGGTTCATCACTTTTTTAATATTTTTATTGATTATACAAATTTTACTATTAAAAATAACGTTTTTTTATTAATATTATTTAGTACAAGTTTTAGTGTTTTTTTCATTGTTAATTTATCAAAGGTTATATAAACTCTTTAATATATATATATATATATATATATATATATATATATATATATATATATATATATATATATATATATATATATATATATATATATATAAATTCATAAAAATAACTTTTTTTTTCATAATTTATTTATGAAAATTTTAAAAATTTATTTTTTGAATTGTTAATTTGTTAAATTATGATTTTATTTTTTGATTACTCATTATCTTTAATTTTTTTTATCGGTTCAACTTTGACGTTCTCTATCTGAATCAAACTCAACACCGTACATTTGATCAAGAACAGCAAGAAATTTCAGGTTTTAATTTTTTTCATTGTTCAAATATGTCTTCTAAATTGCCTCCTAAAATTAGAAAGTTTGATTCTGAATATGAAAAGCGTAAAAAAAAAAAAGACTTGATGAGTTAACTCAGTCTCAATTGGGAGCTCTTGATAAATTCATAATAAAAGAATCAAAAAATTTAGTTGAAAATCAGAATGCTGGTAATGTTGATGTAGAAATTCTTGAAAATGTGGTTACTACTGAAAATATGGAAGATAATGTTGATGTTAATGCTACTGAAAATATGGAAGATAATGTTGATGTTAATGCTACTGAAAATATGGAAGATAATGTTGATGTTAATGCTACTGAAAATGATATCTTAGACGTTGAAAATGTTGATGTTGAAAATGTTGATAATGTTAGTGACAATGGAAAAGATATATTTGATCCGAGAATTTGGGATTCTCTTGATTCCAAAAGTATTGATTTATTAGCTACAAAAGGTCCTAAAAGAGATTTCTATATTGTGAAGGGTCCTAAAGATAAATCGTCTAGACGCTTTACGGCTAATTTGTATACTAGAGTTTTATCAAACGGAGAGAAGTGTGATAGAGATTGGCTTGTTTACTCAAAAGAGCTTAATAGAGCATTTTGTTTTTGTTGTAAGGTTTTTAAAAAAGGGATTGGTAGAGGTCAATTAGCAAATGAGGGTTTTAGTGACTGGGCACATGTTGGTGAAAGACTTAGAGAGCATGAAATAGGCATCGAACATATTAAGAATATGACTACTTGGTTTGAGTTGCGTCATAGAATGAAAAACTTTGAGACTATTGATAAAACATCTCAAAGATTAATTAACAAAGAAAAGGATCATTGGAAAAGTGTTTTAAAAAGAATTATTTCAATCGTGAAATTTCTTGCTAAACATAATTTAGCCTTCTGTGGTTCTAATGAGAGATTGTACCAAAATAGCAATGGAAATTTTTTAGGCTTAATTGAAATGTTAGCTGAATTTGACCCAGTTATCCAAGAACAAGTTAGACGTATTACAAATGATAATATTCATGTTCACTTTCTTGGATATAGCATCCAAAACGAGATAATACTTTTGCTTGCTTCTGCAATTAAAAATGAAATCATTAGAAAAATCAAACAAGCAAAGTATTTTTCAGTGATACTTGATTGTACTCCTGATGTCAGTCACCAAGAGCAAATGTCTTTGATAATACGATATGTGAATGTTTCTTTAGTTTCTGTAAGTGTTGAGGAATCTTTTTTAGAATTTATGAATGTGGATAATACAACTGGCCAAGGGCTTTTTGATGTTTTACAAAATGAATTGAAAAAGCTTGATCTTGATCTATTTGATGTGAGAGGACAAGGTTATGATAATGGGTCAAATATGAAAGGAAAACATCAAGGTGTACAAAAGAAATTTTTAGACATAAATCCGAGAGCCTTTTATGTTAGAACAAGATTTGTTCTGATCAATATTCTTAGTTTTGATGATAACAAGGATATGAATTTTGTGTGAGATAATGTGATACTCTAATACATTGCAATTTCCATTTCAGGAAATATATAAAGAGTATGCACAAATCAGCGCTTAGAAGCTTTGTCTCAGAAGGTTCAGAATGCAACATCAGAACATGGTCTGGCAAGACATCAGAAGATGGTCAAGGCAGAATCAGAATATGGGTCTATGGAAGCATCAGAAGAACTTGAGATCAGAAGCAGTAGCACTGAAGTTCTGATGGTATCACGCTCAGAAGCACTTCAAGGTCAGAAGACAAGAAGATGCTTTGCACCAAGCTGTTTGACTCTGATGATTTTCAAACGTTGTATTCTCGAACATCAGATCAGAAGAAAGTACAAGTGGCAGGCTACGCTGACTGACGAAAGGAACGTTGGAAGCTATTAAAGGCAACGTCAGTAGACACAGCGTGAACAAGGCTCGAGGTAGTTGACAAAAGCGTGAAACATTAAATGCAATGCTGTACGGAATACGCAAAGCATTAAACGCACCCAACGGTCATCTTCTCAAGCGCCTATAAATATGAAGTTCTGATGAGAAGCAAGAACAACAACTCTGAACAAAATTCTGTGAATATTAACTTGCTGAAATGCTGTTCAATTAAAAGCTCAGAAACTTCATCTTCATCAAAGCTCACTACATTGCTGTTGTAATATATTAGTGAGGTTAAGCTTAAACTTTAAGAGAAATATCACTGTTGTGATTATAGCTTTTCAGAAGCATTTGTAATACTCTTAGAATTGATTACATTAATTTGTAAGTAACTAGAGTGATCAAGTGTTGATCAGAATACTCTAGGAAGTCTTAGCTTGTGTCTAAGCAGTTGTATTTAGAGTGATCACGTGGTGGTCAGGATACTCTAAGAAAGTCTTAGCTTGTGTCTAAGCATTTGTTCCTAGAGTGATCAGGTTGTGATCAGGATACTCTAGAAGACTTAGTCGTGGGCTAAGTGGAAAACCATTGTAATCTGTTACGATTAGTGGATTAAATCCTCAGGTGAGGTAAATCACTCTGCGGGGGTGGACTGGAGTAGTTTAGTTAACAACGAACCAGGATAAAAATAACTGTGCAATTTATTTTTATCGTTCATGTTTTTAAGACTACACTTATTCAAACCCCCCCTTTCTAAGTGTTTTTCTATCCTTCAATTGGCATCAGAGCGCCGGTTCTAAGGTGCAAGCACTTAACCGTGTTTAGAAAAGATTCAGGAAGAGAAAAACGCTTCAGTAAAAGATGGCTGGTGAAGTTCATACAAATCCAACTGCATCTACATCTGGCTCTGCTGAGCAATACAACGGTAACAATGGTTACACCAGACCACCAATATTCGATGGTGAAAACTTTGAGTTTTGGAAAGATAAATTAGAAAGTTACTTTCTTGGTCTGGATGCTGATCTATGGGATCTTCTGTTGGATGGTTACAAACATCCTGTTAAAGCTACTGGTGTAAGGCTCACGAGAAGCGAAATGAATGATGATCAAAAGAAAGATTTCAAGAATCATCACAATTGCAGGACTGTTTTGCTGAATGCTATCTCTCATGCTGAGTATGAGAAGATATCTAACAAGGAAACGGCCCATGACATATATGAGTCCTTGAAGATGACTCATGAAGGAAATGCTCAAGTCAAGGAGACCAAAGCTTTTGCACTAATCCAGAAGTATGAAGCCTTCAAGATGGAGGATGATGAAGACATTGAAAAGATGTTTTCAAGATTTCAAACTCTGACTGCTGGATTGAGAGTTCTCGACAAAGGCTACACCAAGGCTGATCATGTAAAGAAGATCATCAGAAGTTTGCCCAGAAGATGGGGCCCAATGGTGACTGCATTCAAGATTGCGAAGAATCTGAATGAAGTTTCTTTGGAAGAGCTGATCAGTGCTCTGAGGAGCCATGAGATTGAACTTGACACTAATGAACCTCAGAAGAAAGGTAAGTCTATTGCTTTAAAATCTAATGTTAAAAAATGCACTAACGCTTTTCAGGCTAGAGAAGAAGATCCTGAAGAATCAGAATCTGAAGAAGAAGATGAACTGTCCATGATCTCCAGAAGGGTAAACCAACTCTGGAAGAGCAAGCAAAGGAAGTTCAGAGGCTTCAGAAGTTCAAAGAAATTTGAACGAGGAGAATCTTTTGGTGACAGAAGATCTGACAAGAAGAAGGCTGTCTGCTATGAGTGCAATGAGCCTGGACATTACAAGAATGAGTGTCCGAAACTTCAGAAGGAGAATCCCAAGAAGAAGTTTCATAAGAAGAAAGGTCTTATGGCAACATGGGATGATTCTGAATCAGAATCAGGATCAGACTCTGAAGGAGAGCAGGCAAACTTTGCGCTGATGGCGACAGAAGATGATGGATCAGAATCTACATCAGAATCAGATTCTGAAGAGGTATTTTCTGAACTATCTAGAGAAGAGTTAGTTTCCAGTCTAACAGAGCTTCTTGAATTAAAAGCTCATCTTAGTATCAAATACAAAAAGCTGAAAAAGCAATTTGAATTTGAAACTAAGAAGCTTGAGTTGGAAAATTCTGAATTAAAAGAAAAAGTTTTAAAATTATCCAATAATGTTGGATCTCCTTCTGATTCAGAAAAATCCACTCCCAGTCTGAATCATATTCTGAAAGAATATGATTTAAGTTTCAGGAAGTTCTTATCTAGAAGTATTGGCAGAATTCAGCTAGCTTCTATGATATATGCTGTGTCTGGGAACAAGAGAGTTGGCATTGGTTATGAGGGTGAAATCCCATACAAGCTTGAATCTGTGGATGATATGAAAATATCATACAAGCCTCTGTATAACCAATTTAAATTTGGCCACTCCCATGATATTAAGCACACATCACATGCACAAAGTTTTCACACAACACACACCAAGAAGCATGTGACACAACCTAAGAAATATCATGGAACTCAGAATAAGAAGTATCATACTGTTCCTCCTGCTAAATATTTTGCTAAACCCAAGTTCAATCAGAACTTGAGGAGAACTAACAAGAAAGGACCCAAGAGGATGTGGGTACATAAGGAAAAGATTATTCCTATTGCAGATATCCTTGGCTGCAAAAAAGGAAAAGCACAACATGTCATGGTACCTGGACTCTGGATGCTCGCGACACATGACAGGAAGAAGGTCTATGTTCCAAGACCTGGTGCTTAAATCTGCTGGAGAAGTGAAATTCGGAGGAGATCAGAAGGGCAAAATTATTGGCTCAGGATCTATAAAGTCTGGTAACTCTCCTTCTATTTCTAATGTTCTTCTAGTAGATGGATTAGCTCATAACTTATTGTCCATAAGTCAATTGAGTGACAATGGTTATCACATAATCTTTAATCAAAAGTTTTGCAAGGCTGTAAGTCAGAAGGATGGCTCAATCCTATTTACAGGCAAGAGAAAGAACAACATTTATAAGACAGATCTTCAGGATCTTAAGAATCAGAAGGTGACTTGTCTTATGACTGTTTCTGAAGAGCAATGGGTCTGGCACAGAAGATTAGAACATGCTAGTTTGAGAAAGATTTCTCAGATTAACAAACTAAATCTGGTCAGAGGACTCCCCAATCTGAAATTCAAATCAGATGCTCTTTGTGAAGCATGTCAGAAGGGCAAGTTCTCCAGACCTGCATTCAAGTCTAAGAATGTTGTTTCTCAAGGCCGTTAGAACTCTTACACATTGATCTGTTTGGCCCAGTCAAAACAACATCTGTCAGAGGGAATAAATATGGATTAGTCATCGTTGATGATTATAGCCGCTGGACGTGGGTAAAGTTCTTGAAACACAAGGAAGAGTCTCATTCAGTGTTCTTTGAATTCTGCACTCAGATTCAATCTGAGAAAGAGTGTAAAATCATAAAGGTCAGAAGTGATCATGGTGGCGAATTTGAGAACAGATTCTTTGAGGAGTTCTTCAAAGAAAATGGTATTGCCCATGATTTCTCTTGCCCCAGAACTCCACAGCAAAATGGAGTTGTAGAGCGAAAGAATAGGACTCTACAAGAAATGGCCAGAACCATGATCAATGAAACCAATATGGCTAAGCATCTCTGGGCAGAAGCAATTAACACTGCATGCTATATTCAGAATAGAATCTCTATCAGACCTATTCTAAATAAGACTCCTTATGAATTGTGGAAGAACAGAAAGCCCAACATTTCATATTTCCATCCTTTTGGATGTGTATGTTTTATTCTGAATACTAAAGATCATCTTGGTAAGTTTGATTCCAAAGCACAAAAATGTTTCCTTCTTGGATATTCTGAACGCTCTAAAGGCTACAGAGTATACAATACTGAAACATTGATTGTAGAAGAATCAATCAATATCAGGTTTGATGATAAGCTTGGTCTTGAAAAACCAAAGCAGTTTGAGAATTTTGCAGATTTTGATATTGATATATCAGAAGTTGAAGAATCAAGAAGCAAAGCTGCAGAAGCTGGCAGTCTCAGAAGCAATGGATCAGAAGATCAAGTTGCTGCATCTTTAGAGAATCTTAGGATTTCTGAAGAACCAACTATCAGAAGATCACCTAGACTTGCCTCAGCTCATTCAGAAGATGTGATCCTTGGAAAGAAAGATGATCCCATCAGAACAAGGGCATTCCTTAAGAACAATGCAGAATGTCAATTAGGTCTTGTTTCTTTGATCGAGCCAACTTCTGTTGATCAAGCTCTAGAAGATCCAGACTGGATAATTGCCATGCAAGAAGAACTAAATCAGTTTACAAGGAATGATGTATGGGACTTGGTTCCTAGACCAAAAGGATTTAACATCATCGGTACTAAGTGGGTTTTCAGAAACAAGCTAAGTGAGAAAGGTGAAGTGGTAAGAAACAAAGCCAGACTGGTTGCTCAGGGTTATAGTCAGCAAGAAGGGATTGATTATACAGAAACCTTTGCACCAGTGGCCAGGTTAGAATCTATTCGTCTATTAATTTCTTTTGCCACTCAACACAACATCACTCTTTATCAGATGGATGTCAAGAGTGCCTTCTTAAATGGTTATATAGATGAAGAAGTTTATGTTCACCAACCTCCTGGTTTTGAAGACTCCATGTCTCCAAATCATGTTTTCAAATTAAAGAAATCATTATACGGATTGAAACAAGCTCCCAGAGCCTGGTATGAACGTTTGAGTTCTTTCCTTCTGGAAAATGATTTCACTAGAGGAAAAGTGGACACTACTCTCTTTTGTAAAACATTTAAAAAGGATATTTTAATTTGTCAAACATATGTTGATGATATTATCTTTGGAACATCTAATGCTACACTTGGAAAGGAGTTTGCTGAGTCTATGCAGGCTGAATTTGAAATGAGCATGATGGGAGAACTCAAGTAATTCCTTGGGATTCAAATCAACCAAACTTCCGATGGAACCTATGTTCATCAAACGAAGTATGTGAAAGAACTTCTGAAGAAGTTTAATCTTTCTGAAAGCAAAGAAGCCAAAACTCCTATGCATCCAACATGTGTACTGGGTAAGGATGAGGTAAGTAAGAAGGTAGATCAGAAGTTGTACAGAGGTATGATTGGATCTCTTCTATATCTAACTGCTTCTAGACCTGACATTCTCTTTAGTGTTTGTTTGTGTGCTCGATTCCAATCAGATCCAAGAGAATCTCATTTAACAGCGGTTAAGAGAATTCTAAGGTATCTGAAAGGTACTACTAATGTTGGTTTAGTTTACAGAAGATCTAAAGATTACAACTTAGTAGGATTCTGTGATGCTGACTATGCTGGAGATAGAATAGAAAGAAAGAGCACTTCTGGAAGTTGTCAATTTCTTGGAAGTCATCTGATCTCATGGTACAGCAAGAAGCAAGCTACTATTGCCCTTTCAACAACAGAAGCAGAATATGTTGATGCTGCTGTTTGTAGCACACAAATGCTCTGGATGAGAAGTCAGCTGGAAGATTATCAGATATATGAGAGTAACATTCCTATTTTCTGTGATAATACTTCTGCTATATGTTTATCTAAGAATCCTATTTTACATTCAAAAGCTAAACATATTGAGATTAAACATCATTTCATAAGGGACTATGTTCAGAAGGGTGTTATATCTTTAAAATTTGTGGATACAGACCATCAATGGGCTGATATCTTTACAAAACCCCTTGCTGAAGATAGGTTTAAGTTCATTCTGAAGAATATCAGTATGGATTTATGCCTAGAATGAGAAGATGAGAAGATCTTATGTATGAGTATCTTCTGAAATGAAATTGGATTTTTTTTTAAGAAGTTCTGATTGAAATCAATTAGAAATTGTGATTCAGTTATTACTAACGTTTCATTGTCTAAGTTGATTCAGAATCTCTTTAAAAGCAAAACAGCTGTAACTGGCTATCCAGATGGTAAACACGTGTTCACTATTTCTGGACAAGCGTGCGTGCAGTTGAGGGGACGTCTACTTAGGTAACTGTGCAAATCTCGTCTTTTGTCATTATTATCTCTCCTCACGTCACGTAACATTAAATGCTATCCATCATTTACTCTTTTTCAGTTTTCTTTTTATACTCTTCCAAACTGAAGACCAGAGGGTTCTTGAGTTGTTTGCGCAGTCTTTGCGTAGGATAGAGTCTTAGGCTTTAAGTCTTTGTAGTTTTCTTTCCTTGTTGCATCTGTTTTCTGCATACACCTTTTGTAATCCTTCTTGTTGAAATCAATGAAAAGTTATTTATGTTTCTTTCCTTTTGTCTCTTGCTTTACATCTGAATCTTTTATGTTTTTTGATGTTATGACAAAAAGGGGGAGAAAATATATGATAAATGATCTGATTAATATTATCAGTTACCGAGTAAAAAGGCTCCACATTTACTAACAGAACTTGCAAAGTTCTATGTTTTTAAGTTGTGTTGTTGCAGGAATCAAAGATTCAAGATCAACATAAGAAGCAACAAAATGGATCAAGCTCTTGGATTCTTGAAGCAAGCTGAGTGCTAGGAAGCTTCAGAATCAGAAGCAAGAAGGAAGAATGATCAGAAATTCTGATAATAGAATATGATCCAAATCATTGTCTATTTGCTCTGATACATTGTCTATTGGATCTGATATATTCTATATGGCTTATATGGCTCTGATACATATTTTGTGTTCTGATACACATTTTATGTTCTAACTCATTCATGCTGACTTTTGTCGTTTAGTTTTGTTCTGTAACATTTCAGGATGTAGAGATGCTCTGATGATGCTCTGGTACATTCAACAATGTTCTGATACAATCTAGCATGAAGTGATGTAAGAAGAAATTCAAAGCTCTAAAGCTATCTGAGGGAAGCAGAAATCAGAAGCTGTGAATGTTCTAAAGATCCAAAAAACTCAAGTTCTGAAGCTGTCCTAAATGGAAGCATGAATCAGAAGCTGTGAATGTTCTGAAGATCAAAGAAATTCAAGTTCTGAAGCTGTCCTAAATGGAAGCAGGAATCAGAAGCTGTGAATGTTCTGAAGATCAAAGAAATTCAAGTTCTGAAGCTGTCCTAAATGGAAGCAGGAATCAGAAGCTGTGAGTGTTCTAGGGATCTAAAGAAATTCAAGTTCTGAAGCTGTCCAATGGAAGCAGAAGTCAGAAGCTATGAATTATCAGAAGACAGAAGCTTATGTGATCGTCTCTACCGAAATTATCAGGGAAGTCTTTTATTATTAAAGTTCTTCGAGTATTTATTTCAGGGGGAGATTATTCATCTCAGGGGGAGATTGTTAATCTTAGGGGGAGACATATTCACATGCTTATGCTATAGCTGTGTAATTTGTCTTTAGCCGTCCGCTCTTTCTGATCGCAAATTCATATCATTTATATATGTTTTTGTCATCATCAAAAAGGGGGAGATTGTTAGAACAAGATTTGTTCTGATCAATATTCTTAGTTTTGATGATAACAAGGATATGAATTTTGTGTGAGATAATGTGATACTCTAATACATTGCAATTTCCATTTCAAGAAATATATAAAGAGTATGCACAAATCAGCGCTCAGAAGCTTTGTCTCAGAAGGTTCAGCATGCAACATCAGAACATGGTCTGGCAAGACATCAGAAGATGGTCAAGGCAGAATCAGAACATGGGTCTATGGAAGCATCAGAAGAACTTGAGACCAGAAGCAGTAGCACTGAAGTTCTGATGGTATCACGCTTAGAAGCACTTCAAGGTCAGAAGACAAGAAGATTCTTTGCACCAAGCTGTTTGACTCTGATGATTTTCAAACGTTGTATTCTCGAACATCAGATCAGAAGAAAGTACAAGTGGCAGGCTACGCTGACTGACAAAAGGAACGTTGGAAGCTATTAAAGGCAACGTCAGTAGACACAGCGTGAACAAGGCTCGAGGTAGTTGACAAAAGCGTGAAACATTAAATGCAATGCTGTACGGAATTCGCAAAGCATTAAATGCACCCAACGGTCATCTTCTCAAGCCCCTATAAATATGAAGTTCTGATGAGAAGCAAGAACAACAACTCTGAACAAAATTCTGTGAATATTAACTTGCTGAAACGCTGTTCAATTAAAAGCTCAGAAACTTCATCTTCATCAAAGCTCACTACATTGCTGTTGTAATATATTAGTGAGATTAAGCTTAAACTTTAAGAGAAATATCACTGTTGTGATTATAGCTTTTCAGAAGCATTTGTAATACTCTTATAATTGATTACATTAATTTGTAAGTAACTAGAGTGATCAAGTGTTGATCAGAATACTCTAGGAAGTCTTAGCTTGTGTCTAAGCAGTTGTATTTAGAGTGATCACGTGGTGGTCAGGATACTCTAAGAAAGTCTTAGCTTGTGTCTAAGCATTTGTTCCTAGAGTGATCAGGTTGTGATCAGGATACTCTAGAAGACTTAGTCGTGGGCTAAGTGGAAAACCATTGTAATCTGTTACGATTAGTGGATTAAATCCTCAGGTGAGGTAAATCACTCCGCGGGGGTGGACTGGAGTAGTTTAGTTAACAACGAACCAGGATAAAAATAACTGTGCAATTTATTTTTATTGTTCAAGTTTTTAAGACTACACTTATTCAAACCCCCCCTTTCTAAGTGTTTTTCTATCCTTCATTTTACACTCCATGTGGTTGTCATAGTCTTAATTTAACCTTGTGTGACATGGCTAACTCGTGTGTTAAAGCTAAAGACATTTTTGGAGTTGTTCAACGCATTTATACTATTTTTTCTAATTCCACTAAGAGATGGAAAATTTTAAAAGATAATGTCAAAGGGTTGACTCCAAAATCATTATCATCTACTCGATGGGAGAGTCATATAAATAGTGTCAAAGCTATAAAATCTCAAATGTCTGATTTTAGAGAAGCATTGCTTGAAGTGTCAGAAATGGATCTTGATTCTAAAATAAGAAGTGAAGCTAAATCCCTAGCCACAAATGAGCTTGGTGATTTTGAGTTTTTAATGAGTATAATTATTTGGTTTGAAATATTATACGAAATTAATTTGGTTAGTAAGCTTTTACAATCAAAGAACATGCTTATTGATGTTGCTATGGAAAAAATAAAAGGGCTGATTTCTTTTTTTGAGAGATATAGAGAAGATGGTTTTGATAAGGCCTTGGATAGTGCTAAGGAAATTGCTATTGAATTGAATATTGATCCAGTATTTCCTCAAAGACGAATAATTAGAAGAAAAAGACAGTTTGATGAGAATTTGAATACCCCGTCAGTTGAGTTATCTGAAGAGGAATCCTTTAGGATTAATTATTTTCTCTACCTTGTTGATCAAGCCATTGCATCTCTTAAAATGAGATTTGAGCAGTACCAACAGTATGAAGGTATTTTTGGTTTCTTATTTACTTCTCATAAGTTACAATCATTAGATGATGCAACCTTGGAGTCTTGTTGTAATCATTTTGAACAGGAACTGAAACTTAATGATCGATCTGATATTGATGGAAAAGAGCTATGCGTAGAGTTAAAGTTATTAAGAAACATCTTGCCCGAAGAAATAACAGGACCTATTGATATATTAAAATATTTGAAGGGCATGGATTATTTTCCTAATACAATTATTGCATATAGAATTTTATTGACTATTCTTGTAACAGTTGCCTCTGCCGAAAGAAGTTTTTCAAAATTAAAGTTGTTGAAGTCTTACTTGCGGTGTACCATGTTACAAGAAAGACTTAATGGCTTAGCATTAATAGCAATTGAGAATGATATCTTAGAGACAGTGCAATATGAAGACTTGGTTGATGAATTTGCTTCAAAAAGTGTTCGAAGGATAGCTCTATTTAAATAGATAGAATGTTGATCATAATATTAACTTGAAATTGTATTTTGATGTTATTGATTAAAATATAACTATTTTCAATGTTATTTATAAGGATGACTATTTTTTATGTTATTTACAATTTAATTAAAGAATAATTTTATTTAACATATTTTTATATATTTTTTTATTAAAGGTCCATTTTGAATATTAGAACAGGGCCTCCAAATTGTTTGAGACGGCCCTGGTGCGTGTATATGTCCAATATATGGCTTCAATTAAGACTTCTATTTTCATATTTTTTTTTAAACTTAACCTGGAGTTGATTAATAATGCTCTTTTTGAAAAAAAAAATTATTATGAATGAGTTTATTAAAAATATTGAAATTCTTATAAACATTTAATTAGATTTGATTTCTTCAAAATTTAATGAAGAAATATTGATCTTGTATTTTTTGGAATTTAAACGTTTTTATGACAAAGTTTTATTATTGGGCTTTCCTATTAGATGTTGTCTTTATTTAGAGATGACAATTTGACCCATTTTCTATAGATATCCACAACGGATAGGGTAAAAACCCGCAAAATAGGTACAGATACAGACACACTCATTAAAATAGCGGGTATGAGCGCGGGCACGAGTATCTTACTATCCATCCAACTCCATACTCGTATTACATATTTATATAATGTTATTTATATTATTATTATATAAAATGCATGTTTATCATTGTTTTAAAAATATATCACTATTAAACAGTTACACAATTTAATAAAAGTGTTTATTTATTTTTTAACTCAACTATAACATCCATAATTTTTTTAATATTGTTAAAAAATCTTAAAATTATATGATATTTTATAATTAATCGATTTAATTTTATTACCAACGCAGGTAAATGGGTACGAGTATGGCTATTGAGATACTCATAGGATACAGGTATAGGTATGAACATTGGTGGTCACACGGGTATGGGCTCGGGTACAATTTTTTTCAAAACGCGGGTATGGGGACGAGTACTATATGTGAGTACGTTTTTCAATTAGATGTTTTGAATGATGTTAAGAACTAGGAATAACATTGAAGAATACCTCTGAGTCATCATGTGCATCTTAGCATTAGGGATCTTAGAATGCACCTAGACCATGTTTGGAAAAGGTATCATGCATCAAAAATGAATTACATAGCATTAAAAATTAGTTGCAAACTTCAAAAATTATTTTTTGTTCAAAACTCAAGTGTATGTGTCAACATATATCTCTTATAGGTCGACACATGTGTTGTAATATTAAAGCATGTAGCTTCTGTTTGAATGTGTTGACGCATACAGCTTCTTAGGTCGACACATACTAAAGAAATTAAATTTATTTGTTGACACATACGATTTTTAGGTCAACACATGTGTTGCAGTTTTAAAGCTTGTAGCTTCTGTTTGAATGTGTCGACACATAACTTGATACAAGTCGGCACATGCATTAATACAGGTCGACACATGACTTACATGTATCGCCACATGCTACTGTTTTTCCAAAAATTTTGCATCCTTTTTTATATTTTTAGGTTTCCCTTTTGCCTCCAACTTGCAGCACTATAAATACATCATACATGCATTATTTTCAATTTGATGAAACTATATGTTAGAACAAGATTTGTTCTGATCAATATTCTTAGTTTTGATGATAACAATGTATATGAATTTTGCTTAAGATAATGTGGTACTCTAATCCTATGCAATTTCCATTTCAGGAAACATGTAAAGAGTATGCACAAAATCAACGCAAGAAGCACTGACTCAGAAGGTTCAAGTATGCAACATCAGAACATGCTCTCGCAAGACATCAGAAGATGGTCAAGCAGAATCAGAACATGTTCTATTGAAGCATCAGAAGAACTTGAGATCAGAAGCAGAAGCACTGAAGTTCTCATGGTATCACGCTAGAAGCACTTCAAGGTCAGAAGACAAGAAGATGCTCTGCACAAAGCTGTTTGACTATGATGATATTCAAATGTTGTTTATACAAACATCATATCAGAAGCAAGTACAAGATGGCAGGCTACGCTGACTGGCAAAAGGAACGTTAGAAGCTATTAAAGGCAACGTCAGTTAAAGCAGGAAAAGCAAGGCTCGATGTAGTTGACAAAAGAGTGAAACATTAAATGCAATGCTGTACGGATCACGCAACGCATTAAATGCTCCCAACGGTCATCTTCTCAAACGCCTATAAATATAAGTTCTAATGAGAAGTTGAACACAACACTTTGCGCAAACATACAGAAACGCTGTCAAATTCAAAAAGCTCTCAAACTTCATCTTCAACCTCACTTCATTACTGTTGTAATATCTTAGTGAGATTAAGCTTAAACTTTAAGAGAAATATCACAGTTGTGATTATAGATTTTAAGAAGCATTGTAATACTCTTGTAAGAATTTGTTTACATTCATTTGTAAAGAACTAGAGGAGATCAAGTTGTGATCGGATTCTCTAGAAAGTCTTAGAGGGTATCTAAGCATTGTGTTCCTAGAGTGATCAGATTGTGATCAGAATACTCTAGAAGACTTAGAGGTTATCTAAGTGGAAAACCATTGTAATCTTGTGTGATTAGTGGATTAAATCCTCGGGTGAGGTAAATCACTCTAAGGGGGTGGACTGGAGTAGTTTCGTTAACAACGAACCAGGATAAAAATATTGTGTTCATTGTTTTTATCTTAAGAGTTTTTAAAGTCACACTTATTCAAACCCCCCCTTTCTAAGTGTTTTTCTATCCTTCAATTGGCATCAGAGCGCCGGTTCTAAGGTGCAAGCACTTAACCGTGTTTAGAAAAGATTCAGGAAGAGAAAAACGCTTAAGTCAAGATGGCTGGTGAAACTCCAACACCTACATCTACATCTGGCTCTGCTGAGCAATACAATGGAAATGGTAACAATGGCTACACTAGACCACCAGTATTCGATGGTGAAAACTTTGAATATTGGAAAGATAAACTCGAAAGTTGCTTTCTTGGTTTAGATGATGACTTATGGGATCTTCTGGTGGATGGTTACAAACATCCAATGAAAGCTAGTGGTGTAAAGCTCTCAAGACAAGAAATGAGTGATGATCAAAAGAAGCAATTCAAAAATCATCACAAGTGTAGGACTGTTTTGCTGAATGCTATCTCTCATGCTGAATATGAGAAGATATCTAACAGAGAAACTGCCTATGATATATATGAGTCACTAAATGTTTGTCCCCCAACACCTTCTGATATTTCATCTTCCTCAACCTCCACCGCTGATTCTACACTTTCTCTATCCCATCCCTTACCCTCCAGAAAATCCAAACCCTATTGCCTTCTGTACCCTGACTACAAATTCACCTTCAATCCTCCAGAACCACCTATTGATATAGACTTTGAGCTGTTTACGCTTAACTTCAAAAAGAGGATGGAAATCTTGAAAGCAGCATATGACTCCAAGCTGGATCAAACTGCTACTAAGAGATTATGGAGACTCTTTAGAAAGGATTTTCAGCTGGATGCTATGAACATCCAGAGAAGATGTGTTGCTGAAGCTTCTGGATCTTCTGGTTACTGCTTGGATCTTGATGATGGCAAGTACTATCATCCCATCAGAAACTGGAGAGCTCTTGAGGAGAAGAAGTTTGTGGATGAGTTGTGTAATACGGTGAACTGACTTTATTGAAATGTGCGGATAGCAAGAGTCGCCACCGACTTTTATTTTATCCAAATATCAGAAAGGCTAAAAGAACAGAAAAAACCTTTTTAAAGAAAACGGGGTTCGGGGGGTAATTTATGCAAAGGGAAGGTGTAAGGCACCCTTTGCATCCATGGTTTTCCATGGGCTCTTAATTGCTTTGCTCTTTTGAAAAGAAATGTAGAAGAAGAAACAAGGACTTTAGCTCGTAAATGAGCGTAGCCTTGAAAATGTTTAGAAAAAGGGTAAGAAAAAGATTTTTAAACCAGAGCATGCAATTAAGGGCAAATTACCTTGATATTTGTAAAAAGGTTCTTTTAGCCTTTCAGGGTGAAAGGGTCTATCCTTGCCATAAGAGGGCAGGAAGCCTTTCATTTGGAGGTTGAAGGATCGTCGCAATATCGTTCGCCATAAGACTGTCCCATGCCATAGAGAGGCAGGTAGTCTAAGGGAAGGATCAGAATAGCCTTTCGTAGGCAACCAGAGGATACCTCAGCCTTTCGTAGGCAACTTCCGAGGGACGAGATCATATTAGTGTATCGAAGGCAGCATCATTAGGGACCTATGATCTTTGCATAATCGAGGCAACATGGCTGAGGTTTCCTCGTATTCGAGGGACATGGCTATTCTGCAAAAAAACACAAGGCAACAAGGCAACAGGCAACAGGCAACAAAAAGGGTTACCAAAAAGTGTGCGTGGGTGCAACAATCACGTGATTAAGTTTAATTATTTATCTTGTAATTAGTTATCCTAATTCAGTTCAAGGCTTGCACTCCCTAAGATTACTAACCACGCAATAGCATAAACAATATAATTAAAGCAATATGGGGAAGGGGAGAAAGAAACCAGCGGGTTTGACATAAGTAATAATAATAAGAAAAATAGAAGATGTTGAAGTTTTTAGGGTTACCGACTATTTGAACCTTGGCGATCAACAAACCCTGAAAAGGTGGGAAAAATAGAAACCAACAGGGGTGAGTGCATGGCCAGATCATTGACAAGTGACGTTAACCCTAGTTTAATAAACAAAGCTGTGGACCGTCCTTTCGGGCCATACCCCTCCCGTGGGTGGGATACGTGAACTGACTCTTTTTTGTCGATCGGACGCTTTCGCGTCTCTTTTGAAAAAAGTTTACAGAGTCGCCACCGACCTTTTATTTTATCCAATGAAGGAAAGGTTTATAAAAGAAACAGAAAAAAGACCTTTGAGAGATTCTGGGTAAGGGGGTAGGTTATACAAAGGGAAGGTGTTAGCACCCTTTGTATCCATGGTTATCCATGGGCTCTTTAGTTTGCTTAGCTCATTTGCTTTACTTTTCAATTGATTCGGAATGCTTTACCTGTGTTTTTGAAATACCTTTGCAAATAGAATTTGTAATGATCCTTGTGCGGATATATACAAATGCTTGTTTATCTTTCGAAAGATGTTTTGAAAAGAACGTTAATTTTGTAATGATCCGTGTTTGGATGTATACAAAATATTGTCTTTTGGAAAATTTGTTTTGAAAAACAACAGTGTATGAGAATTTTGTTTGTTTTGATTTTTGAGTAAGCAAACTAGGAGGTCTACCCTGAGTTAGGAGGTCTTTATCCTTGTTCCCTTTAAAAATCTATCCATTCGTCGGATATGAACAAAAGGTTCGATTTTGTACTCGAAACAGTAGAAATGTAACTTTGATTTTGAAAAGAGTGAAAAGGGGTTACCCTAGGAGGTGCAAATGTGATTGTGATTGAATTCAGATATTTATCTTTGAAGTTAGTGATCTGACGGTTCAGTTTTATCTTTGACATACACGCAGTTTATATGGGTGCTGGAAATTAAAATGCGGAAATGTAAAGTGCAGAAAGTAAATCTACGCTATTACATCGATTGTGCGGGAAATGTAAACTAGCCTATTTACATGAATTTGACATCCTATACATTTATCTAGGAATTTTAAATTGCAAGAAATAAAAGGCATATTTTTGTATTTTTGTGATTTATTTTAAATATAATTAATGCATTATTAATTAATTTTAAAATAAAGAAAAGATGAAAAAATGATCAAACTTAGAAAATAAGTTTAGAATATGTACAAAAATGTTTGTTAATTGATTTTAGAACAAAACTAATTTTTTTTGTAATTTTTGAAATTGTTTTTGGATTTTTTAAGTTAATTAAAACATAATTATATAAATAATTACACAAATAATTAAAACTTAATGATAAAATTATCCTAAATATGTACAAAATTAGTTTATGATATATAAACAATATTTAACACAAAGAACAATTTTTTTTTTTTGATTTTTTGACTAATTAAAATAATTAATAAGCAAATATATAAATACATACTAATTAATTATGAAAAATATTGAAATTTTGAAGAAAAATAAAATATTTTTGTTTCATAAAATAATATATTATTTTAGAAGTTTAAAATATTTTTTGTGAATTTTTTGGGATTTTTTAACTATTTTTAATTATTTTTGCAAATAAAAATAAAATAAAATAGAAAATTAAAAAGGATACTAATCTGGTGTGGAAGTCAGATGAAGGTGCATGGTGTGGTTGTGTGTTATGGTGTGTTGGATTCATTTTTAATGAAGATCTATGGCCCAGATTGAAGAGAGCATGACATAATGATAAGACTGCATGCACTGAATTCAAAATGAATTCAAACTCTTGATGGGGTCCACACGCGCCAAAGCTGGCCAATGGAGAAGCCAGATGCGTCCACGCGTGCAGTCAAACATTCAACTACACTATTCATCATCTTCTCCAAGTTACCTGCGGATTTAGCTGCGAACTTACCTGCAATTTTACCTGCGGATTTCACCTTCGAATTTCTGGATTTTTGAAACCTACAAAAACGCATGAAAATAAAAACCACAAGGACCCAGATCTACTAAAGATGACCTCCTGAGTCCAATGGTGAGGTTAGTTTTCTCATTTGACCACGTTAAGTATGAACACGAAGAGGTTGAAGCTTTGAGCTTCAACCATGGCACCCCACGATTCAGGGCTTTAAACTCACATGTTAAACGTTAGATCTACCCCATATGATCTCAAATGGATGGCAAAGGCATTAGATTGTGTTTAAATAAGCTTATAGTTTAGATATCACAAGTTGATAATATGCATGAATATGTTATTTTTGAAACACGTATTCTATGAGTATGTAGCCATGGTTATTGCTTCTAACTTACTATATTAAGTGCCAGGAGATGATTAGAGCAATTGGTTTGTATTGATAGTGATTGAAATATGTAATTCGAAAGTTACAAAGTATGGAGAATTTTGAGAATTTTTAGAGGTTTCTTTGCTATACTCTTGCTATCTCTTCGTGTCTCCCTTGTTGCTGAAGTATGCTACTCCTTTTATAGCCAAAAGGCTGCTTGGAAGTGAAGCAATAAGCTATAGTTGTCTTTGTTGAAAGTTTGGTTCTTTAATATTAAAAAACTTTGAATTTTTGACCAAGCCTTGACTCCATTCAATGCTCTTGTCTTGGGCATCAATCTTCTGCAGAAAATTGAAGATTTCGGAGGTGAGTCATACTTGGAGACCAAGTCACCAATTATCCATGCAATTTTCTTTTGATTTTAATCTTAAAATAAGATAAAATCATGTCAAAAATGGATAATATAGATGTGGGCTTTGTCTTGGTCGTGGGAGGCCCATAGTAACATGGCAAAGATGTTTGGACCATAAAAACTTGGCATCTTTTGGAAAAAAAACATTTTTGAGCAATGTTGATTTCATGCATTTTCCCAAAATTTAGCCAACTTCAACAAGGTGTAAATCCTTCAATTTTTGTCATATGAAGGAGATCTTGCACTTTTTGGAAACCTCAAAGAGTCCTCTAACCAATGTCTTTGGTCTCAGATCAAAATGATTTTTGGTTCTCCTTGTGTGTCCATTTGAAAAAAGTGTCTTTTTGTTGACTTTGAAAATGACCTGTAATGTCTTTGGCCATATTTTTCAAATGGTGAATGCTATGACCATGGGATCAATTGCATTTGAAAGATAATTGAATTTCCTTCAAAATGAGCTTTGGTTGACATTTTTTGGATGAAGGATGAGAGAGTTATGATCAGTCAAAGTTGAGTTGACTTTTCAGGCAAAAACCCTAATTTTGAATCTTAGGGTTTTGTTGATTTTTGATCTTTCCTTGATGAATTGTGATCATCCAATGATCAAATGTTGAATCCTTTGACAAAATATGGACTTTGACAAAAAATTTCATTTTTGACTGTCAGTTGACTTTTTTGGTCAAACGGGTCGTCTGTTGACTGTTTGAGCTGCTGACGGTGCGTCTGAGTGAATTGAAGTTTGAAAATTTGTATGATGGTACTTTGAGATGTATGGATGTATATGAAATCCATTTGAGCTCTCAAAACTTGTTGCTCCTGTTAAAACAAGAAAAACCCTGATTAGGGACTGTCTGTATAGGAGGCAGTTAAGCGTACCTGATTTTTGTGCAGTGCTGAGTTTCTGCTAATCGCGCCTGCAAAAAGATTTAACCCTGCATGAACTGTGTTAGTACTATTTATCTGTAAAATAAATAAATAGTATTTGTGGTGTAATGAACAGCATTTGGCGTTTGCGTAAGAATAAATTCCACTGTTAGCCAAGTTACTGTGTAAGAGAAATTCTGAAATTTAAGCACTTCATATGTTTAGGATATTTGAAATAAAAATCCATGTTTATATGAAACTCTTAATTTTCAGATTGAAGTTTTCTTAAAAAAGATGCGGGCAAATTTTGGGGTATAACAGTTGCCCCTATTCAATCTTCTTAAACCTGAAGAGATTGTCTGAAATCTGAGGGTAGAAGATGATTGAATAAATAGATGCCCTGAAAATTTGCACTTACCTTGATCAGCAGAGATGTTGGAAGTTGCATTTGAATGTTGTCTGTGAAATGTTGTTGGCAGATTGAAACATTACCTGAGATGGGCTTTTCGAATGCCACCTGGACAATGTGTTGATGGTTTGTTCATCAGAATGAATCTGTTGATTATATCTTGATGAAGGACTTGAAAGTTGATCATTGTGGAACCGTCTGAGGTATCACTTTAGATCTGCAAGATTAGATCGTTCTGGAACCGTCAGAGGTATCGCCTTAGATCTGCAAGATTAGATCGTTCTGGAACCGTCAGAGGTATCGCCTTAGATCTGAAATGCTAGATCGTTCTGGAACCGTCGGAGGTATCGCCTTAGATCTGAAATGCTAGATCGTTCTGGAACCGTCGGAGGTATCGCCTTAGACTAGCAATGTTAGATGATAAATGAGTTGAGAATGAGAGTTCTTCAGAGTGAATCTTTGGTTTGATTGTATCTGAAAGGACTGCTTGTCTGAATAAGATTCAGGATGAACACTGCATGTGAGTGAGAAACATCTTTGCTGAAGACATCTGTCTACCTGAAAAATCAAGTTAATAATATGCGATGTCTATGATGCATGTATGATATGAGATCCTCGAGCTAGAGGAGAAAATATGCAAGTTATGTTGTGTATGAATATGCGTATGATGCATGATTGTGAATGTGAATATGAGTGTGAATGTGATGCATGGTTTATGCAGCTTAGAGCGTGTCAAGCTCCTGATTGGGAAAATAAATCCCAGCTTAGTCGTCAAGAAATGAAGGCATTGTGATTGGGAAAATAAATCCCTGCTAGCCATTTGGAAGTGAAGGCATCGTGGTTGTTGATGATCTTCTGTCTCGCTTGAGTACCCTGGGTTGGGGAAATTCTTTGAGAACCAGGATGTTCTATTGAAGGATCTTTGATTACTGCTCGGGGATGAACAGTAGTTTTGAGAGTTCGGACTGTGACGCCCTTTGGAGTGGGAATGAGGAAGATGCATAATCCTCCGATGCACTATCTGACCAAGTTTGGGTGCGGAGATCACACCTTCTGAAGACAGTAATCTGGAACAACCCTGCTGGGGAATAAGACTTCTTTCGAAAGAAAAATCTTTTTGAGGGATTTGTTGAGGAATGTGTCTCCATTGGGGAAACTTCCTTCTGATGCTGGTTTAGGATAATGTCCAAATAATTGGGACATGTCCGGAATGCTATTCCTGTTTTTCCTGGTAAACATCAATCATATTCAAATGCATATGTTCATTCAAAATATCATTGGGATGCTCGCGTATTCAAAACAGAAAAAATGAAAATGTTAGTTATAAGCTGCATTGATTTTTGAAAAGGTGCCGTGATAGGCGGATTAGTATAGGGAGACAACAATCCTAGAAGTAGGAAATTGTCAGAAAGTTTTGAAAAGTATTTATGAAAAGAAATAGCTATGTGAGAACGATCCAGTCAAGTTTCAATTCTGCTATTGCCAATCTGTCTTCGAGCATCTCATCCCTCACTTGTTGGAAGAAAGTGATTGGACTGATCGGTGTCTTTGAGGTGTTGAACCTTGTCGGTGAGTAGGCAGCTGAGCGGGACATAGTTGTATGCTTTATTCCCTAATTTTTGCCTAGGCTGCCCTTTCAGGTTTTCAGCCTACCGGGATAGTATTTGTTTTGTCTCTAATTTTTGCCTGGATCGCCCTTTCGGGTTTTCAATCCACCGAGACGCTCATTTTCGCCTAAGTTGCCCTTTCAGGTTTTCAACTTAGCGAGCTGTATTTTTTTTTTAAGCAAAGTACTTTTTGACTATGTCCGCATTCACAGGGTGTGGGAAATCCTCGCCATCCATGGTGGTAAGCAACATGGCACCGCCGGAGAATATTTTCTTGATTATGAATGGTCCCTCGTAGGTGGGGGTCCATTTGCCTCTGGGATCACCTTGTGGTAAGATGATGCGTTTGATAACCAAGCCACCAGTTTGGTATGCTTGACTTTTGACTTTCTTGTTGAATGCTTTGATCATGCGCTTTTGGTATAGCTGGCCATGACAGATAGCTGCAAGTCTTTTCTCATCGATCAAGTGTATTTGGTCGAATCGAGTTTGAATCCAATCGTCTTCGTCTAGATCGGCTTCTTTCATGATCCTTAAGGAAGGAATCTGGATTTCGATTGGGAGAACTGCTTCCATACCGTAGACTAACGAGAATGGAGTTGCCCCTGTTGAAGTACGCGCAGATGTGCGATAACCATGAAGAGCAAAAGGTAACATCTCATGCCAGTCTTTGTAGGTTACTGTCATCTTTTGTATGATTTTCTTGATGTTTTTGTTGGCGGCTTCGACAGCGCCGTTCATCTTTGGTCGATATGGAGAAGAATTATGATGTTTGATCTGGAACTGCGTGCAGAGTTCAGTAATCATTTTGTTGTTTAGATTCGTGCCATTGTCAGTGATGATCCTTTCGGGGATACCGTACCGACAAATGAGATTGTGCTTGATAAACCTGGCTACCACATTCTTGGTGACAGAAGCATATGAAGCTGCCTCTACCCACTTTGTGAAGTAGTCAATAGCGACCAGGATAAAGCGATGTCCGTTGGAAGCAGTAGGTTTGATTTCTCCAATCATATCAATACCCCACATTGCGAAAGGCCAAGGAGCCGTCAGAACGTTTAATGGAACTGGAGGTACATGCACTTTGTCGGCATATATCTGGCATTTGTGACAAGTTTTGGAATGATGATGGCAATCTGTCTCCATGGTAGACCAGTAGTAACCTGCTCTCAAGATCTTTTTAGCCATTGTATGTCCGTTGGAATGAGTACCGAAGGTACCATTGTGTATGTCTTCCATGATTTGTTCTGCTTCCTTCTTGTTTACGCAACGAAGTAAAGTCGAGTCATGGTTGCGTTTGTACAAAGTTCCATTGCTTAGGAAGAATTTGGAGGCAAATCTCCTTAGAAACTTTCTGTCGTTAATAGATGCCCCTTCAGGGTACTCCTGGGTTTCGAGATACCTTTGTATTTCATGGAACCATGATTTGTCTTCCATTTGTTTGGTATCGATCTCATTGCAATAGGCTGGTTCGTCTTGCCTGTAAATGGTGATCATAGGAGCTTCGTCGTCCCAATTGACTTTGAACATGGATGACATGGTAGCTAAGGCATCAGCTAGTTGATTTTCTTCGCGTGGGATGTGTTCGAAAGTGATCTTCTCGAAGTAAGGAATCAAACTCAACACATGTCCTTTGTATGGAATTAGATTTGGGTGCTTTGTGTCCCATTCCCCTTTGACTTGGTAGATTACCAAGGCCGAGTCTCCGTAGACTTCAAGGAATTTGATTTTTAGATCAATTGCAGCTTTGAGACCCAGAATGCATGCTTCGTATTCGGCTATATTGTTGGTGCAATTGAAACACAATCTGGCGGTGAAGGGTGTATGACCTCCTGTGGGGGAAATGATCACAGCTCCGATGCCATTGCCGAGCGCATTAGAAGCTCCGTCAAAAACCATAGTCCATCGGGATCCTGGTTGTTTGTAGTCATTGACTAGCATAATGTCTTCGTCTGGGAAGTCAAAGTTCAATGCCTGATAATCATCTACTGCTTGATGAGCTAAATGATCAGCTACCACACTTCCTTTGATTGCTTTTTGCGAAGTGTATTGAATGTCATATTCTGTTAGGATCATTTGCCATCTTGCAATCCTTCCAGAGAGAGCAGGTTTTTCGAACACGTATTTGATTGGATCCATCTTGGAGATCAGGAAAGTGGTGTGATTTAGCATATACTGTCTTAGTCGGCGAGCCGCCCATGCTAAGGCACAGCAAGTTTTTTCGAGTAGTGAGTATCTTGTTTCACAATCGGTAAACTTTTTGCTAAGATAGTAGATTGCGTGCTCCTTTCGACCGGAATCGTCATGTTGTCCGAGTACACACCCCATTGAATCTTCTAACACAGTTAGGTACATTATCAGAGGTCTGCCTTCCACAGGAGGTAACAAGATTGGCGGTTTTTGAAGGTATTCTTTGATTTTACCAAAGGCTAACTGGCATTTGTCATTCCATCTTTCCACTTGATCTTTCTTCAGTAATTTGAAGATTGGCACACAAGTAGGAGTCATATGGGCAATGAATCTGGCTATGTAGTTTAGACGTCCCAAGAATCCTCTGACTTGTTTCTCGGTACGGGGTATAGGCATTTCTTGAATGGCTTTGACCTTGGCAGGATCAACCTCAATACCTTTACTGCTGACGATGAAACCTAAGAGTTTACCGGATCTTACTCCAAAGGTACACTTGTTCGGGTTCAGTCGCAATCTGTATTTCTTGAGTCTGTCAAACAGCTTGTGTAAATGACTCAAATGTTCTTCTTCGGTGTTGGATTTTGCGATCATGTCATCGACATACACCTCTATTTCCTGATGAATCATATCATGAAATAGTGTTACCATTGCTCGTTGGTAGGTAGCTCCAGCATTTTTTAGACCAAAGGGCATTACTTTGTAACAAAAGGTTCCCCAGGGAGTTGTGAAGGTTGTTTTTTCCATGTCTTCGGGTGCCATCTTGATTTGATTGTACCCTGAGAATCCGTCCATAAAGGAGAATACCTTGCATTGTGCGGTATTGTCAACTAGTACATCGATGTGCGGTAAAGGGAAATCATCTTTAGGGCTTGCCCGGTTCAGATCTCTGTAGTCTACACACATTCTGACTTTCCCGTCTTTTTTGGGTACAGGCACGATGTTAGCTATCCAAGGAGGATAACTTACAACTTTTAGGAATCCGGCATTGAATTGTTTTTCAACCTCGTCTTTGATCTTTTTTGACATATCAGGCTTACTCCTTCGCAGTCTCTGCTTGACCGGAGTGCTTCCTTCTTTGATTGGCAGGCGATGAACTACAATGTCCGTGTCAAGGCCAGGCATATCTTGATAAGACCAGGCGAATATCTCGGCGTAGTCTTGCAACAATTGAATCAGTCTTTGCTTGACACTGTTTTCTAAGTCAGCCCCAATTCTGACCTTTTTCTTTTCTTCGTCACTGCCCAAGTTGATGGCCTCAATCGGCTCCTCATGAGGCTGTATGGCTTTTTCTTCTTGTTCTAGAAGTCTTGCAATTTCTCTTGGCACTTCACAATCTTCCTCACTTTCGTCCTCAGTTTGGTAGATCGGATTTTCAAAGTCATGACGGGCAATAGCAGAGTCGTTATTGACTGGATCCAGCGTGTATGTGAATCTGCATGGTAGATATGTGAGTGTGTATGAAGAGAAAAACATAGCTATTTGAAAGCGAATAAAGAAAGAAAAAGGATCACAAAATTTTGAACATGCAAGCATCCCATGATTTTATTGAATGCACATAATCATGATATGACAAACCCTTTTTATAGAAGGACCGTTGTGCTAAGGCACACGGCTTTCAAGCTCATGGTTCGACTGTTCAGGAACCACTTTTATCTTTGCACAATATACACAAAGAAAACAGGAAATGGCATTTACTCCTGATCAAAGGAGATCACATCCTCTGCTTTCCAGTTGTTCAATCCACCGTTGTTAGCAGGGAGCACCCAGCTGTTCCAGTTGCAGTTGTTCTTTTCGTCTTCCGTAGCATTGATTCCGCTAGTGGGAAAATGCGTAGGTAATTCCTCAGGATAAGTTGGATGATTTGTTGGATATGAGAATCCAGGTGGAGGTCCCTCTATTGGCTGAGCGAGATGCTCGATAAGGCCGTCCCATGCAGTAGGAATGATGTTTTGAATAGAGACTTGTGCATCCTGATAAGGAGTGTACTGTGACAGAAAATAACCTTCGTTGTTTGGCATCTTCCTGGCTTCTTCAAGAGCGAAGTTGTCGTCGTACTGTTCGTCCCATCCAGTCGGGACAATGTCTTTGATGGGAGTTGAAAAGCTCGGAGGAGCGGAATACTTCACCATATAGTCGTATTTGCCGCTGGGTTCTCCTAGCGTGTCCCATACTTCTTTGGGTGGATTTTGATATTGCTGAGTGACGGGACTTGTGATACTTCCGTCATTTTGATTACCCTCTTCTGTTGGAGTAAGATCTTCCAGAGCAATGTAAGAATTTTGAGGTGTGATATACTGGTAGTTGTAACCGTCATTTGGTCCTCCCACAGCATCCCACATTCCCATGGTAATGGGTGGAATTTCGTCTGGATATGGCTGAATGATGTGGTTCAAGTATGTTCCTTCATCATCAATGGCGTTTACTTCTTGGCTGGCGAAGTGTGATATTAACCCTTCAGAGCGAGGATTTTGATCATTCTTTTGATTTTCACCATTATAGCCCAGACCTAGCTTGTCGGACTTGTAGGGTATATCAGGGAGTTGTCCCCATACTGTGCGATCACCCTGTTCAATCATGGCTTTGGCATCTTTGAGAGAAGCCATAGTTGTAGCTGGAGTAGCAGGAATATGCTTGGTGGTAGAGATATCTGGAGATACAACCTCAAAAGCTTGATACGGAGTTTCGATGGATTCGCCCTCCATCTCAACATACTTGTCGTTGCTCAAGTGACTGACCATATATTCTTCTTCGCCATAGACTGTGACAACCTTTCCTTTTACTGGGTATTTTAACTTCTGATGCAGGGTAGAAGTTACAGCGTTTGCCCCATGTATCCAAGGGCGTCCTAGTAAACAGGAGTATGTTGGAAGAACGTCTATTACGGAAAAGATAACATCGAAAGTTTGAGAGCCCACTCTGATTGGGAGCTTAACTTCTCCGTACACCGTTCTTGTTGACCCATCGAAGGCTCTTACAACCACATCACTTGGTTGTAGCACAACTCCTTTGAAGTCAAGTTTTTCCAGTATTACCTTTGGTAACACGTTTAGAGAGGAACCATTGTCTATTAGCACATGAGACAGAGTGGTGCCGTTACATTCGATAGAGATGTGCAGGGCCTTGTTGTGATTTCTTCCAGCAGGAGTTAGATCCACATCAGAGAAACCAAGACCATTGGGCACTGTAAGACTGGCGACACAATTCTCAAATTGGTCGATTGGGATTTCTTGAGGCACATGCGCAGCTTGAAGGAACTTCATTAGAGCTTTAGCATGAGCTTCTGAATATTTTAGCAGAGATAACATTGAGATTTTTGAAGCAGTATGCCCCAGTTGTTCGACAATATTGTAATCACTTTTGCAGATGATTTTCAATATTTCGTCCATCTCTTGCTTTGATGGATCCTCAGCAGTGATTTCTACCGGATTTTGAACTGGTTCGATCAGTGGCTCTTTGCCTCGAGTGTTGATATCTGGAATAGGAATTGGAACCTGGATTGGACTAGCAGCAATATTTGGAGAAATTTCTGGTGAAAAGATTCTTCCACTTCTCGTGATCTTGCTAGTGCCTGCAATGTTACTTACAGCTGAAGTAGTTAGTGTTGCGTCCTCTTTAGTCGAGGGATCCTGCTTAACTCCATGAATGTAAACATTAGTGTCATATCCCCATGGGACAGCTTTGTCTGAGGAGTATGGAAATGGAGTTGGTCTAGCAATGACTACTGATGCCACTTTGAGTGTAGCAGAAAGTTTGAATGGAGCCTTGGTAGAGATTTTGAATGGTAAGCTGGAGATCACTGAGACGTCTTCCATTCTTATCCCGTTGGCAAAGACTTTGCCCAACATGTCCATAGAAGGGAGCCTCTCAAACATAATGATACGGCGATCCATGTATTTTTGAATTCCCATCTTTAGATTTTCACAACCATTGGGTTGGCGTGAGCAATAAAAGCAGTCGGGATCACAACCTGGAAAGTAACCAGCTTGGATGAACTTTCTTTTGACTTCGAGGAGTGGAATTGATACTTCGTTCACATCATAAATGTAAACTGTGTCTATGATAGCATTAACAGTTTTGTTATGCTTTGGCATAGGTGCTGTGATGACATTTGGAATTTCTGGAGGATCGAATTCAATTTCCCCAGCATCTATCATGTCTTGGATTTTGTTTTTCAGGGCCCAGCAGTGATCTGCGTCATGTCCTGGACAGTTTGAATGATAGACACATGTTGCATCAGGGCGATAATTCAGAGAAGAAGTGTTGACATTCTTCGGAGGACCTCTTAATGTGATCAAATCTGCTTTTAGCAAGTGCTGCAATGCCTGAGAGATTGGCATGTTGATTTTGGTGAAAGTTCTTCTTGGTGCATCTGGTCGATGCGTATATTTTGGCTGTTGATCTTTTTGAGGTGCAGATGCGGAGATCATAACTGCCCCTACAGATTGATGCTGATCACTTTTGTGACTTGTCTGAATTTGCGCTGTATTGACCTCATTTCTGATGGGCTTTTTTGTAGTACCAGAGGAGGATCCTACTTGAATTTTTCCATTTCGAATGCCACTTTCGACACGTTCTCCGGTCAGTATTAGGTCAGTGAAACCTGATGATGAACTTCCCAGCAGATGGCTATAGAATGGGCCAGTTAAAGTGCCCATGAACATGTCGACTAGTTCGCGATCAGATAAGGGTGGTTGAACCCTTCCAGCCATATCTCTCCACTTTTGTGCATACTCTTTGAAACTTTCTTTTGGTCCCATAGACATGCCTCGCAATTGAGTACGAGTGGGTGTAAGATCAGCATTGTATTGGTACTGTTTGTAAAAAGCAGCAGCTAATTCTTCCCAAGTATGAACCTTGGTATTTTCTAGCTGGTAGTACCATTCGAGTTGTGTACCTGACAGACTTTCTTGGAAAAAGTGAATCCACAATTTGTTATCTGTTGTATGAGGTTGTATCTTCCTCACATAAGATCTCAAATGTAGTTTTGGACAAGAAACTCCATCATACTTTGCAAAGGTTGGAACTTTGAATTTTGGAGGGATGACAACATCCGACACGAGTCCCAGATCATTGAAATCTAAGCCAGGTATTTTTTGTATTTCCATAGCTTTCATACGATCCTCCAACTGTTGGTATTTGTCATCATCCTGTTCGTCTCCAGAATGATCTTCTTCTTCATTTGAAGAGAGAGAGGGTTTAGCAGAACCCTGGTTGCTTTGATTATCTTCTTGTTCACCATCACCGACTATTTCAGGGATTGGTGGCTTTTTGATCTTTTTGACAGGGATCTTGATCTTCCTTCTCAGGTGACTCAAGCCTGCAGATTCTTTGGGCTTCTTCTTCTTCTTGAGTATCAGGGCTTTCAGCTCTTGTTGCCCCTTTGCCAGTTCCAGAATTGCCACTTGAACTTGGGCATTCTGTACTTCGAGATTCTTGATGCTTGCCTCAGATTCCATCTCTTCTGACTGAAATAAACAGCGAAGAGATGAGAAACCCGTCATGAGAACCTGTTATGAAATGTGTATGACTGGATGCCATGTATGCAATGTGTATGCAATGTATATGAATGCAATGTATGAAATGCAATGTATGAAATGCAATGTGTATGCAATGCATGTGAATGCATGTGTGCAATGTTTTCAAGGATCATAGAGTCTAGATTTGTTAAAGAAGCAACAAACGTTAGTTAATCAATTTATTCTTTTTTCTTTGCCTCATTTGGGCTTACAAGACAGAAAATAAAATAAATGATCTTTCAGGTCTCCCGTGGGCGCTTTTTCTTTGTCCCCAGGAATGCGTTGATTCTTTGTTCTTCTTGAAGCTGTCTGGTGAGCTCGAATAGCCTTCTCTCATAGTCCTGACAGTGTTCTTTAAAGGTGTCTCTTTCCTCTTTGAGTTGAACCCAGGATTTTTGCAACTCTTCCAAGTCAGTTGGCATATCCGGGTGTAGAATAACTTGAGGTTCGTAACCTTCGACTTCTGATTCGATAGTCACAGGTAGAACAGCGGGATAGGGCATTATGAGTTTTTGAGCATGAGTACGCACCCATCTGAGGTAAAGTTCCATAGGAATAGAATTCCATTGCCCCAGAGTTTTGCTTTTTATTCTATAGACACTGTCCCAAGCCTGTATGAATCTTCGTCGGTGTCTGTGAGAGTCATTCTCGTAGTCAAACACAATGCCACGGATAATCATGTCATGAGGACCGTTGTTTCTTGCATATCCGAATTGGCGTAGAGCTAGAGAGGGATTGTAAGTGATACCTCCTTTAATGCCGAGTAGTGGCACGTTAGGGTATTCTCCACAATGATCAATGATAGTAATGTCTCTTTGAAAGAAGTTGTTCCATCGGATATCTGAATGAGATAAAGACATGATTCTGTAAGACCATTGTGCTCTTTGTTCATTTCTCAGTACTGATCGGGGAAGATGACATGTAAACCACCTAGCCAGTAGTGGTATACAGCACATGAGAGTTCCTCGCTTCTTCGTGGTACGAGTGTGTAGAGAGTGTAGGATGTCTCCCAGCAATGTTGGTACCCGGGTTGCGAATTAGGAAAAGGTTGATGATGTGTACACTTATGAACTGGTCGGAATTAGGGAACAAAACCAACCCATAGATCAAAAGAGCCATAACTTCTTCAAAAGCTGGATAACTTTTGTTTTCTAGCAGTAGTCGAGCCTTTTCCAGTAAGAATTTGGCAAGCAAACCCTCAACTCCACTCTTTGTTTCCCAATTGGATTTGATTTCTGACTTTTGCAGATGTAAAGCAGCAGCAATGACTTCAGGTTTTGGTTTTCTTTCTAAACCAGTGAAAGGTAATTGATCTCGGATTGGTAATCCAATTAATTCAGAGAATTCTTCCAAAGTGGGTACCAACTGGTAATCAGGAAATGTGAAGCAATGATGTTCAGGGTCGAAGAACTGGAACAGGACCCGTATCATGTCTTCTTCAAACTTTGAGGTAACCAAATGGAGTAGGTGACCATGCTTTTCAGTGAATTGAGCATTCCTGGGGAATTCTGCTACCAAGACTTTGAGTTCAGATGGCACCGTTGAGATATTGATTCGGATGTAATCTCTGGTGGCGGGAGCCATTACCTGCAAAAACAAAAGTAAACTCTTTGATCCTTGAAATGTGTAGTGAAAAATGATGTGTTTATGATGCAAACATGTGGCACACAAAAACAAATCAAACAATAGCCTTAGGTTTAAAGGCTTGCATGAGGTTGATAGGTGATACCCTCCCCTCTGAAGTTGAGTTGGTTGAAAACCTGTCCTAGAATAGTATTCGGGTTCTATGATCCTTGGAGACAACATCTCAATACGGCGCTCGGACGGCCGATCAAGAATATTCCTCGAGGATAACTAGCTTCGATCAATTTCAAAGCTAACCACTTAATAGGCCACAAGTCAAGTTCAACTAAAAGGTTCTAAGACAAATTAGTGTTAATGACACTTAGGAAGCCTAATATACTCCTTGATCGCTTTCAAGGGACATCAGTATAAACCAAAGTATCACACTAACGATGACTACCAGATCAACCGTATCGGTACATGCCGTACAGTTTCCTTGGTCTATTGTCATATACTTAAGGTATCTCGAGATTCGGGTTAGAATCTTTCACACAAGCAAAGTACCCAAGCAAACCTGTGAAAAGTAAAGCAATCAGATCAAACAATTGAAAACATCGAAATGATCTATACTCTAAAGGTAACCCCTTTTGAAAACATTTTGAATTTGTAGTCCCCAGCAGAGTCGCCAGTTCTGTGGACCGTCCTTTCGGGCCATACCCCTCCCGTGGGTGGGATACGTGAACTGACTCTTTTTTGTCGATCGGACGCTTTCGCGTCTCTTTTGAAAAAAGTTTACAGAGTCGCCACCGACCTTTTATTTTATCCAATGAAGGAAAGGTTTATAAAAGAAACAGAAAAAAGACCTTTGAGAGATTCTGGGTAAGGGGGTAGGTTATACAAAGGGAAGGTGTTAGCACCCTTTGTATCCATGGTTATCCATGGGCTCTTTAGTTTGCTTAGCTCATTTGCTTTACTTTTCAATTGATTCGGAATGCTTTACCTGTGTTTTTGAAATACCTTTGCAAATAGAATTTGTAATGATCCTTGTGCGGATATATACAAATGCTTGTTTATCTTTCGAAAGATGTTTTGAAAAGAACGTTAATTTTGTAATGATCCGTGTTTGGATGTATACAAAATATTGTCTTTTGGAAAATTTGTTTTGAAAAACAACAGTGTATGAGAATTTTGTTTGTTTTGATTTTTGAGTAAGCAAACTAGGAGGTCTACCCTGAGTTAGGAGGTCTTTATCCTTGTTCCCTTTAAAAATCTATCCATTCGTCGGATATGAACAAAAGGTTCGATTTTGTACTCGAAACAGTAGAAATGTAACTTTGATTTTGAAAAGAGTGAAAAGGGGTTACCCTAGGAGGTGCAAATGTGATTGTGATTGAATTCAGATATTTATCTTTGAAGTTAGTGATCTGACGGTTCAGTTTTATCTTTGACATACACGCAGTTTATATGGGTGCTGGAAATTAAAATGCGGAAATGTAAAGTGCAGAAAGTAAATCTACGCTATTACATCGATTGTGCGGGAAATGTAAACTAGCCTATTTACATGAATTTGACATCCTATACATTTATCTAGGAATTTTAAATTGCAAGAAATAAAAGGCATATTTTTGTATTTTTGTGATTTATTTTAAATATAATTAATGCATTATTAATTAATTTTAAAATAAAGAAAAGATGAAAAAATGATCAAACTTAGAAAATAAGTTTAGAATATGTACAAAAATGTTTGTTAATTGATTTTAGAACAAAACTAATTTTTTTTGTAATTTTTGAAATTGTTTTTGGATTTTTTAAGTTAATTAAAACATAATTATATAAATAATTACACAAATAATTAAAACTTAATGATAAAATTATCCTAAATATGTACAAAATTAGTTTATGATATATAAACAATATTTAACACAAAGAACAATTTTTTTTTTTGATTTTTTGACTAATTAAAATAATTAATAAGCAAATATATAAATACATACTAATTAATTATGAAAAATATTGAAATTTTGAAGAAAAATAAAATATTTTTGTTTCATAAAATAATATATTATTTTAGAAGTTTAAAATATTTTTTGTGAATTTTTTGGGATTTTTTAACTATTTTTAATTATTTTTGCAAATAAAAATAAAATAAAATAGAAAATTAAAAAGGATACTAATCTGGTGTGGAAGTCAGATGAAGGTGCATGGTGTGGTTGTGTGTTATGGTGTGTTGGATTCATTTTTAATGAAGATCTATGGCCCAGATTGAAGAGAGCATGACATAATGATAAGACTGCATGCACTGAATTCAAAATGAATTCAAACTCTTGATGGGGTCCACACGCGCCAAAGCTGGCCAATGGAGAAGCCAGATGCGTCCACGCGTGCAGTCAAACATTCAACTACACTATTCATCATCTTCTCCAAGTTACCTGCGGATTTAGCTGCGAACTTACCTGCAATTTTACCTGCGGATTTCACCTTCGAATTTCTGGATTTTTGAAACCTACAAAAACGCATGAAAATAAAAACCACAAGGACCCAGATCTACTAAAGATGACCTCCTGAGTCCAATGGTGAGGTTAGTTTTCTCATTTGACCACGTTAAGTATGAACACGAAGAGGTTGAAGCTTTGAGCTTCAACCATGGCACCCCACGATTCAGGGCTTTAAACTCACATGTTAAACGTTAGATCTACCCCATATGATCTCAAATGGATGGCAAAGGCATTAGATTGTGTTTAAATAAGCTTATAGTTTAGATATCACAAGTTGATAATATGCATGAATATGTTATTTTTGAAACACGTATTCTATGAGTATGTAGCCATGGTTATTGCTTCTAACTTACTATATTAAGTGCCAGGAGATGATTAGAGCAATTGGTTTGTATTGATAGTGATTGAAATATGTAATTCGAAAGTTACAAAGTATGGAGAATTTTGAGAATTTTTAGAGGTTTCTTTGCTATACTCTTGCTATCTCTTCGTGTCTCCCTTGTTGCTGAAGTATGCTACTCCTTTTATAGCCAAAAGGCTGCTTGGAAGTGAAGCAATAAGCTATAGTTGTCTTTGTTGAAAGTTTGGTTCTTTAATATTAAAAAACTTTGAATTTTTGACCAAGCCTTGACTCCATTCAATGCTCTTGTCTTGGGCATCAATCTTCTGCAGAAAATTGAAGATTTTGGAGGTGAGTCATACTTGGAGACCAAGTCACCAATTATCCATGCAATTTTCTTTTGATTTTAATCTTAAAATAAGATAAAATCATGTCAAAAATGGATAATATAGATGTGGGCTTTGTCTTGGTCGTGGGAGGCCCATAGTAACATGGCAAAGATGTTTGGACCATAAAAACTTGGCATCTTTTGGAAAAAAAACATTTTTGAGCAATGTTGATTTCATGCATTTTCCCAAAATTTAGCCAACTTCAACAAGGTGTAAATCCTTCAATTTTTGTCATATGAAGGAGATCTTGCACTTTTTGGAAACCTCAAAGAGTCCTCTAACCAATGTCTTTGGTCTCAGATCAAAATGATTTTTGGTTCTCCTTGTGTGTCCATTTGAAAAAAGTGTCTTTTTGTTGACTTTGAAAATGACCTGTAATGTCTTTGGCCATATTTTTCAAATGGTGAATGCTATGACCATGGGATCAATTGCATTTGAAAGATAATTGAATTTCCTTCAAAATGAGCTTTGGTTGACATTTTTTGGATGAAGGATGAGAGAGTTATGATCAGTCAAAGTTGAGTTGACTTTTCAGGCAAAAACCCTAATTTTGAATCTTAGGGTTTTGTTGATTTTTGATCTTTCCTTGATGAATTGTGATCATCCAATGATCAAATGTTGAATCCTTTGACAAAATATGGACTTTGACAAAAAATTTCATTTTTGACTGTCAGTTGACTTTTTTGGTCAAACGGGTCGTCTGTTGACTGTTTGAGCTGCTGACGGTGCGTCTGAGTGAATTGAAGTTTGAAAATTTGTATGATGGTACTTTGAGATGTATGGATGTATATGAAATCCATTTGAGCTCTCAAAACTTGTTGCTCCTGTTAAAACAAGAAAAACCCTGATTAGGGACTGTCTGTATAGGAGGCAGTTAAGCGTACCTGATTTTTGTGCAGTGCTGAGTTTCTGCTAATCGCGCCTGCAAAAAGATTTAACCCTGCATGAACTGTGTTAGTACTATTTATCTGTAAAATAAATAAATAGTATTTGTGGTGTAATGAACAGCATTTGGCGTTTGCGTAAGAATAAATTCCACTGTTAGCCAAGTTACTGTGTAAGAGAAATTCTGAAATTTAAGCACTTCATATGTTTAGGATATTTGAAATAAAAATCCATGTTTATATGAAACTCTTAATTTTCAGATTGAAGTTTTCTTAAAAAAGATGCGGGCAAATTTTGGGGTATAACAAAAGCAAAAGGAAATTAGAATAAATATGAAAAGGACTTAGCTTTTGATTTGATCTGATATGGTTCTTAGTCGGAGGTAGCCTCGAGGTTAACCCTGAAAAATGGGCAAAAATAAATAAAGACGTGAGTGCAAAAGAGTCCATTGACTTTCGAGGTTTTAGCCCTATCATCAATTTTGTAATGCAAATAAAGATCTAAATAATAAAACGAAAGAAAAAAAGTCGGGACTCAGCTTCGTAAAAGGCGTGGCGCGTAGTCGGAAGAAACCCTGTTGCTAACCCTGAAAAAGAAAAAGTGCACAAATGAATATTTTAGTGTAGGGATTGATCTTCATAAACCTTGATCAGGGTACCAGTTAGCCATGGTTAATAGAATGAATAAAATCAATTTATTAATTATTGGTTTTTTAACCTAATTAATTAAATCGGTGAAAATAATGTTTCGATTAAATATCTAACCCTAGCGTGTATTTTTTAATCAATTAATAATCAACTAAATAATTTAAACAATTTAAAGTAACTAAAAAAACAATTAAAAAAAACAAATAAATATATTTTTATTATCTATTATGTTTTCAAAAAAAAGGAAATTAGGTTTCATGTAAAAAGAAATTTGTTTAAAAGGTTTTTTAAAACAAATAATCAAAATAAATAAAAACTAAATTATATAATTAAAATAAAAGAAATTTAGGAAACTTAGCTGAATATTCTGGTGTGGCACCCTCTTGAAGGAACATGGTGGGCATGCAAGCTTGAGGACGTTGGATCTGATAATGGAAGGATCTGATGGCTGAGACTTGATGGTGTATCCAGGCTTCGCGCTGATTGCATGCATAGGATCCGTGGAAACAAAACACAAAAAATAACATGGTCTATCCTGAGAATCGAACCCAGGTTCCTTCGTTCACCAGCAAGCGCCTTTTGCCAACCGTACCACTTTTCTATTCTGTTAACAATACATGCGCAGAACATAATATATAAAAAGCAAATATTTTACAGAAATTCATATTGCAAACGCGCGCGCCTGTGGGTTTTCTCCTTCACGTGAAAACCAAACCAGGCCTATACCCACGGTTTACACTCGTCACTAAAGCCTATAGTGACACTTTTTCCATCACTATATCACCTGCAAATAATCAAACCGGCAAAATATGAACCATAAATGACGAACGAAGCCATGGTTCGATCGGCGACCTCATTCTGAACACGACTATACGAGTAATTCGGTCCAATTTGACTTATTCTAAAAACCCCCGATTTGGAGCTCGCGAAACCCTAACAATGGCAACCTGTCAAACCAGCATCCAAGCTCGAAACTACCGGCCCAGAATTCATTCATACATTCATACGAACACAAACATATGAGTAGAACAGGAGTATGATGCGCAAATTGCTAGAATCGAATCGAAATTAAATTGAACAAACCGTGAGTGCAAGGTGTTGGTTCTGGATGCGTGGGACTTCTGAGAATGATTGGAATTGCTTCTTGGATCTCCAAGGATCGCTTTTAAACCTTCAAAAGTCTCTAATTCTCCTCCAATTCGGAAACCGATTTTGATTTTCCTCATGAATTTGTTTGAAATTTCACGATGCTCTGGGAAGCCAATCCTTATGAAAAAAAATCTCCTATCAACTGAATACCTTAGGTATTTGTACTAGAAGGGTTAGGGTAACATAAATTGGGCAAGATCCTTGTGAATCAATCATGGGAACCTTGATTGGAATATGTTTTTTTCAATCTTTCTAAGTTGGTCAAATTTCAATATTTTTTAATCAATATGAATCTCCACGAATTTGGACTAATTATATGATATTTTAATGATTGGAATTGATCTTAAAAATAAAACCAAACAAATCTTTTGATATTTAGTCCTTTTATTTGATTTAAATCAATTTTAATGAATAACAAATCAATAAAAAACCAAATAAATGCCATAAATTCGTGGCTTTGAGATTGAGCATCTTTGATGAGTTGGGAAACAAGATGGAATCAAAAAAGATTGGATTCTTTTGCAAAAAGATTCATTTTGGAGCCCTTTACTTCACATTTTTTCTCAAAAATTGTCCAACTTTGACAAGGCATATCTCCCTCAATTTTTAAGGTGTGGAGGAGTTCTAGGACTTTTTGGAAACCTGAAGATGTCCTCTACAAGCCACTTTGGAAGCTTTTTTTCATTTGAATAATTTATCTTGATGATATGGGCTTTGACAAAAAACTACTTTTGGTTGACTTTCAAAAAGGACCTATAATCTTTTGATCCATATCTCTCAAATGAAGCATTTTTAGACTTGGCATGTGAGAGACAAATTTGTAGATAATTCAATTTCCTTCAAAGTGAGCTTTGGATGGAAAATTTCTGATGTTCCATGTAGGAGTTATGGCTGGTCAAAGTTCAGTTGACTTTCTCCTATGAAAACCCTAATTTAGAAACTTTTGGAATTGTTGATTTATGATCTTTTCTTGATGAACCATGATCAATCCTTGATCAAATGATGAATGATACTTTAAAATGAGGATGTTGGCCAAAAATCAGGAATTTTGACTGTACTTTGACCGCAGTTGACTTTTAGGTCAAACTGGTCGACTGTTGATCTTTTAAGCAGTTGACTGTGCAATCTTGGGAATTAGGGCTTGAAAATTGGCATAGGGATTCTTTGGATCATATGATAGGCCATGTAATCTTCTTGAGGTATCAGAACCTGACTTTTCTTTGAGAAAGGCAAAACCCTAGTCGGAGAACTGTTGTTTAGGAGAGTGTATATTTAATCAAGTATTGAAACTTTGATATTCAAATGAGCTTTAGCATGAAAATGTGGTGGGCAAATTTTGGGGTATGACAAGTTGGAAGATGAACCATGTCTGACTATGGTTGTATGGAAGCCTCTATATCCGGTTATGATTGGGGATTTTCAATGGCTATTCAACTGGCTAAGGGTGAATCCTTCTGAGGAAGCACCAGATATGGTTATTCTTGAAGTTGTCTACCCTTCAGAAGTTGCTGCTCCCATTCCTCCAAAGAATCTTACTGTGATTCTTCAAGCTTTGGAGAATGAAGATTCTGAGATCCTTGATCCAGAATATGCTGAAGATGTTTCTGAGTCAGACTCAGATGTTGAGATGGAAGATGCTGAGAATCATCCTGCTGAAGATGATATTCTCACTTTGGATGCTGCTGCTGGTAATGCTATCCATCTTAATGATAGTCGTGCATCTTCTTCTGCTGAACCCTCCGTTCTGGTGAACACTATCAAGGCTCTTCAACAGAATCAAGATGTTCTTGCTTCTCGCCTGGATAAGCATGATGAAGCACATGAAGAGTTTCGAGCCTTCATGAAGAAATAGAATGAAAGCACTGCTGGGATTCACGACATGCTGGCCAAGATCATGTCTAAGCTAGGCTAGTCGTAGTCTTTTGAGTCTTAGTTGTCTCTTTTTCTTGCATCTGTTTTCTTGCATTGTTTCTTGTATCTTCTGATAATTCTTCTGATGAAATCAATGGAAATTATCTTCTTCTCTCATATTGTTTGTTTTTTCATCTGAATCTTTTATGTTTTTTGATGTTATGACAAAAAGGGGGAGAAAATGTGATAAATGATCTGATTTATATTATCAGTTGCTGGGAGTAAGTCTCCACATTTCTAACAGAATTTGCAAGTTCTATGTCCTTGAGTTTTTTGCAGGATTGAAGACATTCTAAAAAAGATCAACTTGAGAAGCAAAGACATGGGGAAAAGTAATTCTATATAGAAACATGCTCATGGGATTTGAAGCAAGCTGGGTGCTGTGAAGCTTCAAGATCAGAAGCAAGAAGGAAGAATGTTATGATATTCTTGTGATAGAATATGCTCCAACACATTCTTATCTCTTATATGTTCTGATACAATTTGTTTTGTGCTCTGATACATACTATATGTTCTGATACATATTTTATGTTCTGATTCATTCATGCCTCGACTTTTGTCGTTTAGTTTGTTCTGAAATATTTCAGGATGTAGAGATGCTCTGATGATGCTCTGGTACATTCAACAATGTTCGGATACAATCTAGCATGCAATGATTCAAGAAGAAATTCAAAGCTCTGAAGCTGTCCTATGGAAGCAAGAAGCAGAAGCTCTGAATGTTCTGAAGTTCTAAGCATATGTGATCGTCTCAACTGAAATGGAAAATACTCAGGGAAGTCCTTTATTTATAAATTTCTTCCAGTATTTATTTTAGGGGGAGATTATTTATCTCAGGGGGAGATTGTTAATCTCAGGGGGAGACATATTCACACACTATGTTTATATGCTTATGCTATAACTGTGTAATTGTCTTTAGCCGTCTGATATTCTGATTGCAAATTCATATCCTTTATATATGTTTTTGTCATCATAAAAAAGGGGGAGATTGTTAGAACAAGATTTGTTCTGATCAATATTCTTAGTTTTGATGATAACAATGTATATGAATTTTGCTTAAGATAATGTGGTACTCTAATCCTATGCAATTTCCATTTCAGGAAACATGTAAAGAGTATGCACAAAATCAGCGCAAGAAGCACTGACTCAGAAGGTTCAAGTATGCAACATCAGAACATGCTCTCGCAAGATATCAGAAGATGGTCAAGCAGAATCAGAACATGTTCTATTGAAGCATCAGAAGAACTTGAGATCAGAAGCAGAAGCACTGAAGTTCTCATGGTATCACGCTAGAAGCACTTCAAGGTCAGAAGACAAGAAGATGCTTTGCACCAAGCTGTTTGACTCTGATGATATTCAAACGTTGTTTATACAAACATCAGATCAGAAGCAAGTACAAGATGGCAGGCTACGCTGACTGACAAAAGGAACGTTAGAAGCTATTAAAGGCAACATCACTTAAAGCAGGAAAATCAAGGCTCGAGGTAGTTGACAAAAGAGTGAAACATTAAATGCAATGCTGTACGGATCACGCAACGCATTAAATTCTCCCAAAGGTCATCTTCTCAAACGCCTATAAATAGAAGTTCTGATGAGAAGCTGAACACAACACTTTGCGCAAACATACAGAAACGGTGTCAAATTCAAAAAGCTCTCAAACTTCATCTTCAACCTCACTTCATTACTGTTGTAATATCTTAGTGAGATTAAGCTTAAACTTTAAGAGAAATATCACAGTTGTGATTATAGCTTTTAAGAAGCATTGTAATACACTTGTAAGAATTTGTTTACATTCATTTTTAAAGAACTTGAGGAGATCAAGTTGTGATCGGATTCTCTAGAAAGTCTTAGAGGGTATCTAAGCATTGTGTTCCTAGAGTGATCAGGTTGTGATCAGAATACTCTAGAAGACTTAGAGGTTATCTAAGTGGAAAACCATTGTAATCTTGTGTGATTAGTGGATTAAATCCTCAGGTGAGGTAAATCACTCTAAGGGGGTGGACTGGAGTAGTTTCGTTAACAACTAACCATGATAAAAATATTGTGTTCATTGTTTTTAACTTAAGAGTTTTTAAAGTCGCACTTATTCAAACCCCCCCTTTCTAAGTGTTTTTCTATCCTTCACTATAAACACATACTATGATTGCTCATCATCTTCAACCTCCCATATATGCATACACACAAACAGAGTATACATAATCATTCATTGTACGGATTTCATCTAGACTTGGTTGATAACGTTCAATTTATGTTGGTGGTAACCTAAGGTTTGGCTGAGAATCATAGGGGTTTCATCGGGAAAAATGTGAGGGTTTTTACTCCAAGATCAAGGTGTTGATTTGGAGGTTTTCGACAATAAATATGCAATTGGATTCGATCGAGTGAAGAGCTTTTCAGAAACAAGCGATTCTTGCAAAGGAGTAGTGTGAGACGATGAATCAATTAGTAATCTTGGGTGATAACAACTTGCAATTTGGATTCGACCAAGTGAAGGCTTTGAAGAACGATGGATTCTTGCAAAGGAGTAGTGCGAGAGGGTGAATCAATTGGTGTTTGTTGGTTTACTTGAAAAACTCATATCAAGGAAAGAGAAGTGTAAGGATCAACATTAAACATAAAGTTTGTAGGGTTGGATTACTTGACATCTTTTGTAAACAATTGTTTGCATAGTAAGATTGATATCTCAATTCCAAAATGGAATTGGGGGCAGAGGTAGCCGTAGCAAGGACGATCGGTGAACTTCCTAAACAACTCCTTGTGTCTTATCTCTATCTCTCTCTCTCTCTCCAACTCTTTATCTCTTGCATTTAAATTTTCATTATCAAATTGTTAAACACATTGATTTAGCGATTGATTCGTCACGAATTTCCGGTAATTGTTTTGAACTTTGTTGATTTGTTGATTGCCTTACAATTAATTAGATTGTAAGAGAATTTGGATATCAACAAACTTAAAAGAAAATTTTGAAAAATCAATTGCACACCAACTGTTAGATAATTTGACACTTTAAATTTTTTGTGTTTAAATTGATTGGAAATTAGTTGCTTAGTGATCACATTAAAATTGTTAATTGAGAATTTAATTGTAAGTTGATTGTATCATTTTTATTCCATACAAAGGGTTGTGCGCATATCTGAGGTTCTAATAGCTTGTTCGATTTAGACGACATTCGATCTAAACACGATACTTCCGCTTGCCGTAGTTTAAACATTTTTAAAACTTTTAAAATCTAATTTTTAAAGTTAGGGATATATTCACCCTCCTTTAGATAAGTTGTCGTCGTCTAAAAAGTTTCATCAAGAGCATTAGTTCATTCCGTGTTTCAAACACTTATTAGATAATGGGTACCAAACCTAAAGGGGCGTACAATAGAGCGCCTATTTTCACTGGTAAAAACTATGGTTATTGGAAATCTTGTATGCACATTCATATAAATTCATGTGATAAGGGTGTAGGGGACGCTATTATGAACGGTCCAACTCAAATTACTATGACCAATGATAATGGTTTAGTCATACCTAAATTGGAAGCACAATGGGATGACAATGATCACAAAAAGTTGGAAAGCACAAAATCTTCTCATATTCGCTCTCGGTGTTGATGAATAGTATCGTATTTTCCATTGTGAAACCGCTAAAGCTATGTGGGACACATTACAAGTTGCCAATAAGGGAATTAATGAAGTCAAACAAGCTAGAATTAACATATTAAATCAAGAATCCGAGCTATTTTGCATGAATCATGGTGAAACCATTTCCGAAATGTAAAAGCAGTTCACTTATCTTATTAACCGTTTAAATGCACTTGGTAATATAATTTTTAATACAGTTGCTACTAACAAAGTTTTGAGGTGTCTTACTAGGGATTGGCAACTAAAAGTCATGGCGATCAAAGAAGCTAATAATCTCAATACACTTGACCTCACTGCATTGTTTGGAAAGCTCGAAGAACATGAGTAAGAACTCACTTGCTTAGAGAAACATGGGAAAAGGAATGAGAAGAAGCTTAAGAAAGTGAAGAGCAAAAACAAGGAGGTAGAAAAGAAGTATATCACTCTAAAGGCTTCTAGTTCTAGGTCCTTAATAAATGAGAAAATGAATGGTGATACTAGTGACGATGAAGAATCACATGTTGAAGAAATGGGGTTATTTGCAATAATGTACAATAGGTAAATTAGAAAGAATGGAGTAAAGCATTCCGACAAAAACCTCATTAAGTTTAGAAGACAATCCACATTCTCAAAGGAAGATGCAACAACAAAGGATAGTCAAGAGGTCAATGCTACAATTGTGGCATCTCAGTTCATTATAGGCCGAAGTGCCTATATATTAACAAATACAAAGAAAAGGGTCAGCACAACAAGACTAGAAATCCAAGAAGAGCCTATGTTTCTCGGGAAAGCGATGATGATTCCTCAAGTAATAAAAGCTCAAGTGATAGTGAAGTGGAGGAAATCATTGGTATCTCGGTCCATCAATGTCATTAGAAGAAAAATAATGTAAGTCACTCTAAGTATGATAACATTGATAAATTGTCTTATTCCCAATTGTTAAGGGCATTTGAAAATGTACAAAAATAAGCATCAGTGGCTTTCAATCAACTAGCTTCAAGTGAAAGAACATTTTCAAAATTAGAAACCAAAATCTTAGAAAATGAAAAGAAAATTGAAGCCCTAAAGAAATCTATTATGGATAGTCATAATGTCACCATAGAGGATGATGAACCTTCTTTGTTCGAATGTAAAACTTGGCAAGAGGAATCTAAAATTCTTAGAGCCAATGTTGACAAAGGATTACAATCCAATACTGCTTTTTCTATTGATCATCCAAAGTTTGAAAAACCCTTTGAACAAACCTCATAATAGGTATATATTTTTTGAAAAGGGTGCGAATGACAAAAGTAAGTCTCATCATCATGTTATATGTCACTATTGTTGCAAAAAGGGACACATTATTGAGAAATTCAAGTTTAGGATCATTTTGGTTCCTAGTGGTGTTTCTCAATGGTTGCCCAAGTGCAACTACATTTTCACTCACTCCCAAGGACCCAATGAGAATTGGGTACCTATCACCTTTGTTTAATATTGCAGGTTAAATGTCTTGGCTCCATGGAGGGAAAATAGATTCTTGATAGTGGGTGCTCAAGGCATATTATGGGAGACATTTCCCTATTCTCTGACTTCGTGGAAAAGAAGAAGGGATTTGTGTCCTATGGTGACAATAAAAAAGGTGCAATAATTGGAAAAGTTGGGAAAGGTATTTCTTTTCAAGATACATGTGCATCTATAGAAGACATGCTCAAGGACACCGATAAAAGAATTGATCAACCTAAGTCGGTGAAGATTGAGGAGGAGAAAGATGATGAGGCTCTAGAAGAGAAAGACAAAAGTCAATAAAAGAAGGATGATCTTTCCCTTAGAGTCAAAAAATTCCAAGAATCATCCAATCGATAACATTCGTGGGGACCTCACAAAAGGAGTAACCACTCATTCCAAGATAAGTAAATTTTGACATCACTCTGCTTTCGTGTCTCAAGTTGAACCTAAAGATGCAAATGAGGCCTTACTTGATGAGCATTGACTTATGGCCATGCAATATGAATTCAAATAATTCACAAGAAATGACGTATGAGACCTTATTCCTCGTCCACGAGAACATCGAGTCATAGGTACCAAATGGGTTTTTAGGAATAAAATAGACAAACACTGAGTAAAAACTAGGAACAAGGCCTGACTAGTGGCTCAAGGTTATAACCAATAGGAAGGAATTGGTTATGAGGTAACTTATGCTCCAGATGCTCACCTCGAGGCTATATACCTTTATTATCCTTTGCATGTTCTAAGAATTTCAAATTATTTCAAATATATGTGAAGAGTGTTTTCCTTGACTAATACATAAATCAGGAAGTGTATGTTTCACAACCTCCCGATTTTGAAAATCATGAGTATCATAACCATGTTTAGAAGCTAAAATGAGCTTTGTATGGCCTCAAACAAGCCCCAGAGGGCTGGTATGAGTGACTTAGCAAGTTCTTGCATGACTAAGGATATTTTAGAGGGAAGGTGGATACTATACTTTTCATTAAACTTCAAGGAAAACACATACTTCTAGTTCAAATTTATGTTGATGATATTATATTTGGTTCTACTAACATGCAATTGGTGAAGAAATTTTCTAAGCTAATGCAATGGAAGTTTGAGATGAGTCTAATGGAGGAGTTGAATTACTTTGTCAGACTTCAAATCAAGCAACTAAATGAAGGCATAATCATATATTAAACAAAGTATTTCCATGAATTCCTAAAGTGATTCGGTATGGAGGAGGAAAAATCAATTGACACCCTAATGTGAACCAATGGTAACTTGGATAAGGATGTAAATGGTAAGGATGTTGATGTCAAGAAATATCGAGGTATGATTGGATCTCTTATATATCTTATCGCATCTAAGCCTGATATAATGTTTAGTGTTTGTATGTGCACTCGATATCAATTGGCTCCCAAGGAATCGCATTTAAAAGCGGTCAAGCCCATACTTAGATGTCTTCGTGGTACATCCAAGTATGGGATTTAGTATTCCAAAGGAAGCTATTGTAGTTTAGTTGGTTATTCCAATTCTGACTTTTCCGGTTACAAATCGGATAGGAAAAGTACTAGTGGAACTTGTCACATGGTTTCAAACTCCTTGGTTATTTGGCATAGTAAGAAACAAGTTTTCGTTTCCTTGTCAATGGCCGAAGCAGAATACGTCATAGCTGGTAGTTGATATGCCCAAATTTTGTGGCAAAAACAACAACTATTAGACTTTGATATTAAACTTTCGTGTATTTCCAATATGTGCGACAATGCTATTGCCATTAATCTTGTTAGTTCCATGGTTTTATGGTTGGCAAAAAATTTGCTAAAACATGGTGCTTGACAGATGCTAAGCAAGATGTCGTAACATATTGAATAATAGTGATACAACAAAATTATGCTTATACTAAAGACATATGTTCTAACAGATGTCATGACATTCTGAACACAAACATCAGTACAGGTTGTTTAAAATCTTGATAGATTTGATTTGATTTTGTGATATTTCTTTTAAGATATATATCACTAATATGTACAGGTCGAGAAGATTTAAATATGGAACTTTAGAATCAAATCATATCAAAATTAAATTTTCTAATATTGGTTGGTTGAACTATTTAGAAAACTTAAAGATTTGGTCCAAGATTCAAAAAGGACTCTGTAGGTTTGGTGCAGTCTCTAGCGTATGGAATAATTAAAGATTAGGGCAGAGGTTACAAAGCCCATGGACGGCCAAAAGACTATTTAAAGAGAACCCTAACCTAATGGAAAAATAATTGAAGAATTACAAATTAGGGGAAGTCATAGGTCTTCTATATTGAGACTCTCTTGTGCTTCAAGTATCCCACGTATCTTTTGATACTGTTTGGAAGATTGTATGTTGCTTGACTGTTTGTCAAGCTATCTGTTCTCACTCAAAAACCTTTAGGTAATGAGTTGAGTTTTCGTTCTCACTCTTTAAGCTTTTAAGCATGACAGTTGAGTTCTATTCTTGATCAAAAATTTTAAGCAAGATCAAGTATTGTTCTTAGTTAGGGTGCTTAACTAAGTTCTTTGATTGGAAAATGTGATCTTTCTATTTGGGTTCCCTTGGTCACAGGGTGTGTGATTATTTTATCACTATGATGACTGGAAGTGGGATGACGATTTCTCAGGTCTAGATGTCGACTTCTAGGAAGAAGTAGCACTAGGTAGTGATTAGGCGTTAAGTTGTAAACTAGAGGTGTTTAGCTTTAAACTAATACTGCTGATAGTGGTCTTCCTTCCTGGCTTGGTTGCCCCCATATTAGGTGTTGTTTGCACTGAACTGGGTTAACAATTCCTCTGTGTTATTTACCATTCTGCTATAGTTCTCTTCATATTTTTCGGTGTGATAAGTATGTGTGCTATCAGCATATAATGTCAAGACATTTTTCTTGACATTGTTGTTTGAGTTGAGACATCAATCTTAACCTATGATTTATGCTAGTTGTCACTCTGTGATTTATCTGCATGCACAAGTTACAGATGAATGCTATTATTCTGTATCAGGATCAGTTGTCATAGCATTTGTTTTGATTTCATGTTTTGATGTTGGGACATCAGTATTAACATGTTGTATCTGCCACTGTACCAAAGAATTTCAATTTGCATCAGAGCAACACCCTATCTGTTTATATGGTGAGCTTTAGGGAAATAATTGTCTAGTACTCTATGTCTCTGTATATGCTAGAATAATAGTATTCTGGAATTTATTGACAACAGAATCCTGAAGATTGTTAAGATTGTGTCTCTAAAGGTGTGATCAATGGATCTGACAAGTTTTATTCATACTGATCATTAAAAGAGGTGTGACCAACGATACTTGGGAGTTTCTCAAGTCCACTCATAAAGGCACATCCAAGTGTTTTAAGGGAAAAGAGCTTGACTTTTTCTCTCTAACTCTACAGGAGGTTGTTTCCAAATCTTTGATGAAGGGTTATTTCCAATTCCATTATGCACTGTTATCAGGTTCTGGGAAAATAGAAGATCAAAGCCAGATGTCAAGAACATCTGTTTTAACACCAGCTAGATCCTTTATGATCAAGTAAAGCTGGATCAACAAATATGTGAAGGCTTTGGACTTACTTTGGCATAATGTCCTTCTTTCCTCTAGAATCAACTGAAGAGGCCTTCTATTTCCATATCTATTCACAACTATGATCCTGATTTTGTACCTATCTAAACAAGATAGTGAGGGTCTTTTCTTAACTCCTGAAATGAAGTGAACATATATGCAAGGAGAAAAACAAAATGTAACTATTTCTAAACTAATGGCTGTGAAGATAAATTGTTTGTACGCTAAATTTAACCTACAGGATAAGGTAACCTCTTTGAACTCCAAACTTGAAATCATGATAAAGCATTTGAGAATGGTGGATAATTGATTCCAGTATGTTGAGAAATTGTGTAAGATCAAAGATGAATGGATATCTAAAAGGGATATGGTTTTATTTTCAATGCCTTAACAAGCAAAGGAGATCTGTAGTGACATAAATTTGTTTCTTTTTACGATAGAGCTAAGTCAATGATGTCAAACAACATGTCGCAGCATCATTCCTGACTTCAGAACCCTCATGTTACTGACAGGGGTGAACTAAAAATGTCACTTCTATGGGAAAGGATGAGCATATCAGGCCACCTTAATCTCAAGATATATGTCTATCCCAAAGGTTGGCCAAACAAGGGACAAAACATGTTGAAAGTGTTTTCCCTTGTTTTTAAGAAGAAGACTAGCATATCTTCTTTGACACTGGTTATTCCATACACATGACTAGGTGAACGAGTCATGATGATCTTTAAAAGATTAGGTAGTCTTGTTGAGGTTCCCTTGCTGAAGGAACTAATGACTAGTATGATAATCATAAGCCAATTGTCTGTTCACTAACTAAATGAATGAAGATACATTAGAAAGTTGAGTCTGATAGTAGTTTTTATTTGTGGGATCCACAAGAATCCACTATCTCATATACATGCTTACTTATTGTCATACCCTAATTTTTGACCCCCTTGAGATGACATATCTTCAGGATTTTCATCAGGTCAAAACAAGTACCCAGAGCAGTCATTTCTTCATCTGGCATTCAATCAAGGATGTTCAAAGACAAGAAAACTCAGGCAAAGGATCAATCAATAGAAGGATTAGTCTCTAACACAATCATAGGACTCAAAATCTTCATTTTTATATTCACCTATGATTGATTAGACACCCAGTCATCTGAGTACAGGTTTACTCAGGTTACCAGACTAGGGTTTTTGAGCATATCAAGGACTAAAATCAGGGATCACCTTTGGGAAACCCTAAAAAGCCCCAGGGGATCATTCAAAGACATCAATCATCTTCAAATATCTCATATGACAAGATCCACTGGACATCACACCTCAATTCAAAGCCTACAGTCATCATTTTCATCTGGTCGACAATTAGGGTTTTTGACCTAATTCACCAGGATAGTTGACTTTTAATCAGGGCATGGATCCAAAACTCAAGACATGATTCAAGAACCTCTACTACCTCAATATAACCCATTTACATCACTCATTTGAGGAGAAGATCTTAATTCCACACAAAAAAGTCCAAAATCTCACTTTATTTGGAAAAAGTCAACTGTATGGATATTATCAAACCCTAATTGACTTTTAAGATTTTTGGTCAAACCATGACTTTCAAAGATCAATATCATCAATATATGGATATTAAAGTCATTTGACCAAAGAAATTCAAAAAGAATCATCAAGGAGCAAAAAGTCGGGAATTAGGGTTTTTGTGGGCATTGTGGGAACTCAAAATTTCACCTACACAACTCAAAAAACTTCCAACATGAAAGTTGTAGATCTTGCAAAATAAAACAACATCTTACATAGGAACTTTTTTCAAAAGAGCAACCATTTAAGAGTTTTGGAATTTTGAAGCTTTAGGTTATAAAAACTCAGAAATTTTTCTAAGTGTTTTTAACCTAGTTTTCATCCAACTTTGGACTCATTTTTCACAATTTTCCCAAATGATTATGAAGAAACCATAAACTAATGATTTGAAGTAGATATTTAGGGCTTTCCAAATTGTGCTCAACCTTCCCCAAATTCATTTTGAGCTAAGAGTTATACTTGTTCAAAGTTGGCACCATGAAGTAAAATTATAGGTCATGCATCATTTTTTGAACTTTGCAATTTTGTGCACATGACCTCACTTATGGATGCTACACGACCCATAACACATCTGAAAACATGCCATGCATTCATTTCCACCATGACATGAGAATTGAGGAAGATTCCCAAAACAAGAACATGTGATTATATAATGATTACATTTGGGAATTTATGGCAAATTGATGAATCACCCAAGGAATCTTCTCACCAACCAATTAAAGCTCACTCTGCATCAGAAATGTTCCCTAAGATCAGATAGGATCAATGGATGGGGGGCTGGCTCGAAATTGCAATGATCACTCTTGGATATTCCTTGAAATTTCTTCATGGCTAAGAAACCAAACTCACTTCACTAAGCAAGCTCACTATACACAATTGCTCTGAATCAATTGCCTATAAATAGAGGGCTCTTTCTCATTCAGAAAACACACCAAAGCAACCATATTCCTTGCTTTCTCTTTCTCTTCTCATGCTTATGGTTTTTCAAAGTTCTTTGGCAAGAAGAATCGTTTTCTTCAAACCAGAGCTTATCTTTGGAAAGTAAGCATTCTAACATCTCAAAGGGGTTCATTTGAGGTGATCCAAGCACCTGGATCACTTCTGTAAGTGGAGGAACGCCATTGTTGCTCTCACTTTGGAGCTGTTGCAGTTGGAGGTCCATAGAGCAATTCAGAAGGTTTCCAACAAAGCCAAGCATCCAGACGTGTTCCTCAGGTGATAGTGAAGCTGTTCAGATGGCTGCAGCTCATCTGTAACTCAAGATTCATCACTCTCCATGTCCACTTGAAGCTCAAATCGAGGGAGGTCCATAGAACAATTCAGGAGAATTGAAGTTACAATAAGCATTCAGTTAGCATCACTGAGTCCCAAGGAAGCTTTTGGGATCATTCATACAAGCCCAGGTGCTCTCTATCATCCTCACGACCTCCATTTTCAGAGGTAAGTTTCTGAACTCTATCTCTTTAATTTAAGTACTCTTTGTGATAAAGCTCGATTCTATCTTGTTCAGCATCATCAGAGGATTGAAAACCCTCTATCATCATTCATTTATTCATCATGTTTGTCATTTAATTTCAAATTTAGGGTTCATGTGTTCTTAGAGTTCTCTGAGAAATTAGGTAGCTATAGTTAATATAAATAAATGTTAGTTACATATCTGGATTCGTGAGGAAATTTAGAACAAGATTGATGTTTATATCATGCCATTTAGTTGAGAAACCAGAAAGTTAGGAATTTGAAAATCTTTGAGCTCGAGGAAGAAGACGACTATGGCCATGGCGCGCAAAATTCAAATCTCTGGGCAAAGTTTATTTTATTTTTAATGATAGGCGTTTTCTAAACGAATGAATAACTTGCCTAGTGGCCTCACATGCGCTCTTAGTCTCCTCATGCCTCAAGTCTGGGGTTCGAATCCCCCTCGCCCCAGACCTTTTGTTTCTTTTATTTTTCCATGATTTACCACTTGTTTGAAAATATAATGAACTGGATGTGTATCATAAACACCAAGCGCGCGTTGGCCCAGTGGTGTTATTTTGAGCTGGTGACTTAGAGGGCATGTGTTCAAACCTTGGAGGAGACAAACCCAATTTTTTACCACTATTTCTCTTTGTTTTATTCACAAACTTCACACAATTATTTAACCTATCAAAAATATCCATTTTCACCTCATTTTTCACACACTTGTTATTTAATATATCTATTTTGTGAATAATCAAAAAATCATAAAAATATTATTTATTTCATATATTTTTATTAGGTTTAAAATAGTATGTTTTAAGTGTTTTCTTAAATGCTTTGAAAATATATATATTCATTTTGTTTTAACCTAATTATTTTGTGAATAACTTTATGATAAAACCCTAAATTATTTAGGTCTTAATTAGGTATAGATTTCATCTTTGTCTTAATTAAGTTGACTTTTGTCAATATTCAAAACTGTTTTCAGTCTCCGATTAAACAGATGATTAAGGTTTTCAAACAACAAAACCTTATATCATTTCAGACCATTTTTAACTGTTTTCATAAAACAGTAAATCTTTTTTTATATGGGCCTCTAATAGAGTGTAAGTCCCAACACCTTCTTTCTTTTCATAGTTTGTTTTTCAAAACTATATTTACAAAATCTTCTTTCTGTTTTCAAAACATTCTTCTGGTATTTGAAGGGCATTATTCCCGGTGAAACTATTCAGATACCTATGTGACCTTTGTCCATCTTCACTTCTTCTGTTTTCAAAAAACCATTAACTGTTTATCATATATATTCAACTGTTATCCATCAATTGCTGGTAAGGCTTTGTACATACTTCTTTAAAGGCCTCCACTCCATCCAGGTTAGGCTTTACAAGCTTTCAATTTACAGTCTTTATTTAAATTACTGTCAAATATAGAACTGTTCATATGTTTGTTTAGAACTACGTTTGAGTGTAAAACCTAGGACAGTTAAACTATATATATATTATAGGAATATGACCTAGGATTGAGAATGTCTTCCCGGTGAAGGCTCTTTCCTAATTAGAGATCTGTAGTTCAAACCCCCAAGATGAATTATTCCCGGTGAAACATCTTGGCAAAAACCTTAGAATCCAAAAAATAGGACACATCCACCTAAAGAGGAATTATTCCCGGTGAAACCTCTTACCCATTTGCTTAGAGCCAAAATAAGTTCAGAACCACATAGCTTTCTCTTGTGCTATAACAAGGACCCCCGATGACCCTCGATTAGCCTCCTCTTGGGCTTTGTACAAGGACCCACAGGCTTCTTAAAAGCATTTCCAGCTTCCTCTTGAGCTTGTATACAAGGACCCACCAGGTTTCTTATAAACATAGGAACAGGTCTTTAGTCACCTTTTAACCTACCCTGGTGAGTTTCTTCCAATTTAAACCAGACTTTAAACAAGCTAAGTTTGTCTCAATTTTACATTGAGTACACCTTTTGGAATGAGAGACATGGACAGTCTCTGTCACCCTTATCTTCATCAATTTTCCTTAGCAGAGTCTAGGATCCATGTTTGCTTATCCTCAGCAAGAGTCAGCCTTCATCTTGGGCTTTAAACAAGAAGTCTCCACTAGATAATCTTTCTGCCAATCATTTTAACAAAAACCCCTGGAAAGGGTTAGCCTCCAAAATCACTTCTTCAAAAACCAAAGATTCATTTCTCTTAGGAGATAATTTCCCCAAAAGAGTCAAAACCCCTGGAAAGGGTCAGTCTCCAAAAACATGACAAAAATCAGTCTTTTAACAGACAATTTCTCCAGCTGAGTCAAAACCCCTGGAAAGGGTTAGCTTCCAAAATCACTCCTTCAAACTCAAAGACTCATTCCTTTAAAAGATAAATTCCCTAAAAAAGAGTCAGCCTCAATTCTGGGCTTTGCACAGAACACCAAAAAACTCCTTAGTTTAAATTTTCTCCAGTAGAGTTATCATTTCAATAAGTCAATAAATCAATCAAAAAGCCTCAAGCTTGGGCCTCATGCAAGCCAGCTAAAGTCAAATCTTTTATACAGTAGATAGACATAGCTTATCTCTATAGAGAGATATTTTTACTACTCTACCACATTCAAACAAACATTACATTTTATTTCAATTTCAATCAAGTCTCCCATTTAGGATTTTGAAAGGAATGAGCTGGCAGTAAAACCCAGACATGTGGTAACTTTCCCTAATTTGGATGAGCATCTTTCTTTCATTTAAGAGGCATTTGACTGGTATACTTGCACATATACAAGTAAGGTCCCCCTCTTGAATGAAATGAATTCAGTTATTCTGTCACTCTTTTAAATGTTTATGGTGGAATAGTACAAATACCTCTCTGTAAAGATGATTTCATGTCTCTTTATTGTAAACAGAGATTTAATTCAAGCTTCAACCTTGAGCTTCAAGCAAGGCACCAAAAATAATTAATTTCCCTAGTTAGCTCAACGAACTACATTAAGCTCTGACTTCCACTAGGGATATGTAGGCATGAGGTTCACAAGGAATCTCAGCGAGCTAATAAAATACCAAAAATAGTCAGTTTGTTTGTCTGTCTGTCTGTCTTTTAAAATAAATTTTATTCCTTCTCCTAACACAAAGGAGAAACTTTCCCAATCATTAGCAATAAACACAATCATAATGACACAGAGAAGGTTCCTGTAGAGTACTACAGATATGTAGGGTGTTTAAACACTTCCCTATGTATAACCGACCCCCCGGACTCCAGAATTTCTAGTCTAGGTGAATCCCCACACTTAGCAAACTCCTAGGGTTTAGTTGAGATCTTTTTTTCCCTTTCCTACTCGTAGGACAATAAGAAAGTTCGTGTGATATCGTAGGAAGAACTGAAACAAAATTCATCCCACCACGGGCGCATTCTCCTTCCAAATTTCGCGTGAAGGGTCTAGCGTGCCGTCCTCCCAAGTGAAACGGGGAGGTAAAAAAAAACGACACCACACTTATCATAAGCAAGATGCATACTAGTTGTCATACTGAAGTGGCAACATCATACTATTGACAAAGTTCTAGAACTTCCTACTAGGAATCCAATGAAGATTAATACAAGGTGGAAGTTTTGACCTTAAATTTGTTGATTACTTTTCTAAAGAATCTCTTGATTAATTCATATCAAAGAAAAATCAAAGATCTTCATCATCTCCTTCAAGATACCAGAAGGATGTGTTAGAACAAGATTTGTTCTGATCAATATTCTTAGTTTTGATGATAACAATGTATATGAATTTTGTATGAGATAATGTGGTACTCTAATCCTATGCACAAAATAAAGAGTATGCACAAAATCACATAAAGAGTATGCACAAAATCAGCGCAAGAAGCACTGACTCAAAAGGTTTAGCATGCAAAATCAGAACATGGTCTGGCAAGACATCAGAAGATGTGTCATACCCTAAAATTTGCCTTCCACATTCCATTCACACTGATTCAAAATTCAAGACCCAAATCCAGGGATTACTCATTCAAAAGCTCAGATGATCCACAGTCAACTGGTTTGACCTAAAAGCCAATCACAATCAAAGCATGGTCCAAGCCTCTGATCATTGATCAAACATCAAGTATAGAAGTGTATATCCATCATTCGATCAAAATTTGATCATGATTTATCAGTAGAAACTCAGAGATGAACAAATACAAAAAGGTTCAAATTAGGGTTTCTCTAGGAGAAAGTCAACTCAACTTTGACTGACCATAACTTTCACATAGAACATCAAAAATTCCCCACTCAAAGCCTATTTTGAAGGAAATTGGATTCTATACAACTTTGTCTCTCACATGCCAAGGCTAGAAATGCTTCATTTGAGAGGTACAAGGCAAAACATTACAGGTCCTTTTCAAGCATCCTTCAAAAGTAGTTTTCTGTCAAAGAGGATATGGTCAAGATAAAAGCTCCAAATGAAAAATATGTTCCAAAGTGGCTTATAGAGGACCTCTCGAGGTTTCCAAAAAGTCTTAGAACTCCCTCATAGCTAAAAAATTGAGTGAGATATGCTTGATCAAAGTGGAGCAATTTTTGGAGGCAAAATGTGAAATAAGAAGGTTCAAACTAGAAATTTTTGCAAATGGGCCTATGGTATTATGATGAAATCTTGATCCACAAGTCACTAGCATGCCCAAAACCATATGCCACGAAATTTAACTTATTATTTGATTTAATATGATTTTTATCTCATTTTTAATGATTTAATTAAGTGGAAAATCAAATATTTTGTTAAATAAGTACATATAGATTGATTCCAATCAATATTTATGACAAATACAAGATAATTTTCGTGCATATTGATTGGAAAAATATCAACACGAAATTTTGGCCAAAATAGAAAGATTCTATTCAAGAAATAAAATCAAATTTTCTCAAAGGGCAAGATTGGACTCAAGGACTTTGGGCTTTATTCTTTTGACCTAATCTTGTTCTCTTATAAGTATACAAGACAGAGCAATGGATTAGGGGTTGCCAATCCTGATTAGAGGCATAGTGCAAGAACTCAAAATTTCATCAAAAACTTGAGATTCGGTTTTAGAGAATCAAGCATTTGCAAGGAGAATTAAGGAGTGCAAAACGTTCCTCAAGTGATTTGGAACGTGTCTGGATACTTACTATGCACCAACACCCCCAGAACTTCCTCCAATTAGCCAAGGTAAGAGTCTCTAAAAATTGGATCGATTGGCTCGTTTCATGCATCCCCATAGGTTTCTAATGGTATACTATGTTTGTATTTGATGGTGTGAACATTCGTGATGCATTAATTTTGTTTCTGGGTGTGTTTTATTTGAATCACCATTGGAGGCCGTCGCGAGTTTTAGGGTTTCAAATTGGGGGTTTTGAGTAGGGATAAAATTAGATCAAATTAGTTACATGGTTGGGTTCGCGTGATTCATACGAATAGGGTAGGGATGTCGCGATGAATTTATATGTAAGCATGCCTTGTTCGCTATTTCCTAGGTCTGGTAGCTACGAATGGAATCTGTTGTTAAATTGTAGCAAAATATGCAGGGGCTTTGGGGACGATGATGATGTGTCCCCATGGTATTGGCCAGTTTGAATCTTGGCGCGCGTTTTACTGAGTTGTCTGTCTATTCTTGTATATGTTGCATTACGTGTATCTACTAAACAGCATGCATGGGTGGTTGCGTTGGTAAACCACAGGTTGACCTAGGGGGGCGGGTTCAGCACCCAGCTCCCACATATTTTTTCTGAAATTCTCTCCCCGATCCCATGTTGCGCTTGCCACATAGATCCACCATATACTTCAAAATCCAACCACTAAATCATCACTCAGCCAAATCCAAAGGCCCTAGAATGAATCCCTATAATATACACCCTCAAACCAACCTTATTGAATCATAACCCTAATAAACTAAATAATTTTAATTATTTATTTGTTTAAATTAAAATACTTTTAAATTTATTTATCAGATACGACCGTAAAGTATTCTTTCCGAGCCGAAATTCCACCAACAGGTCCAGGATATGTCTCTGTAACCTTGCCCTTCTTTTTGTCCTTGCTTCCAGGTCCACCTTGAACACATCTGACACTTTTACGATTTACCATGTTACACTTCCCCTTACCATGCAAGATTTCTTTTGACAAACCGACTACCGCCTTGCGTTTTCTCATTGATGGGTTCTTCTTGACTGATATATTTACAGCCTTATGATCTTTGTTATGCTTGCAAGAAGCCAGTCGATTCGGTTCAACATCAATCCTTCATGGAAATACATAAAAGCTATCAAATTAACGAACATGAATTGTAAACATAATAAAATCTGTTAAAAAACAAAACCTCACCATATACTACACATAACTTTTAAAGTTATATAATACCTCGCAGTATGTACACATGTTTATAACACAATTACCTTTCCGTCGCACCACCTGCACTTCCTGAGTATATAACTTTCCCCTTTCCTTTCTTCACCAACCTTGTCGATGATTCACAATTACCAACTGATGCAGCCTTTCCCTGTATATTTGCCAATGCTTTGCCACGTTTATTACTCCTGCATAGGTACACAGACAAAACAATATCATATTATTTCCTGATTGATGCATGTTCAACCAGAATTTAACAAATACTTTTCATGTTCATTGTAATTAATCAATTTAACTGAAACCTTCTGGATAAATATCTGCGATAAAGGGTTGCATGATACATGTTTCTCTCAGAACTAACACCAGATCCGACTACATTTCCTATTCCCTTTCCTTTATGGAAACCTCCTATTCCTTCTTGCCCAAACTGTCCAGCTATACACCTCTCAACAGGAGGTTCATCCTCACTTCCAGGTTCAGTTTTCACCTGCGATCCGGTGATCTCCTCCATTGCATCTTTCCTCTCCTTCTTTGCACGTTCTAATTCCTCCAACATAGCTTTGAGAGTGGCACTCCGCGTACGTTTCCCAGAAGGTTGCATTATACGGCAACCATCTTCAGTTCTGCATAAAAAAACATGTTAACTACCAATCGCTGTGACGATTACTGTGTCAAAAACGATCTTACCATACACTATACTTTAATAAACAATTTATATAGCCTGCGTGGACGGTCTACGATACAAATCTACACAAACCAAACTGAGAATCACAACATGCAACTAGGGGTGGAAATAGGCAGGCCGATAACAGGGGCCTACAGGCTAGTCTATATAGGCTCAGGCCAGGCCACACATTTTATTTAAATAGAGAAGGCCTGGGCTTTTTTATAAGCCTATATAATTAAAAAGGCTAGGCCTCAGGCCCTAAACAAAGCCTTTGAAGCCTACCAGGCCGGCCTATTTAAATAAATATGAATAATTTTTATTATTATTATGCTATGTTTTGTACTTTGAATTAAAATACATAAATAAAACTTGATTATCTTGAAGACCTTGTGATAATAAGATGAAAACACGTGATGAACATTGTTTTCATAAATTCTCTTAAACAAATAGTCTCACAAAATTAATATTAATAGGTAAGTTAGAATAAGTCAATGCAAACAAATTTTTAATCTCTTGCTTTTTTTTTAGTTATTTAGTCTATTTAAACATTATTTTAAATGCTTATTTACATATGTCTAAAACAAATAGGCTTTTATGTAGGCTAACAGGCTAACCAGGCCTTCGAAAAGGCCAGGCTCAGGCCTAAAAATAAGCCTACGACAGGCTACAGGTCAGGCTTAGGCTTCCTATTTTTTGACAGGCCAGGCTCAGGCTTGACAAAGCCTAGCTCGGCCCAGCCTATTTCCACCCCTACATGCAACCAACCTGTAAAACCTAATACATGAAATCAACCGTCTTTTCTGTAACAATGCTGTGTTACGACACTAACACACATAAACACTGTCTTTGGGAACAAACCTCATGTCAACAATAGGTTGACGGTGCGACACGATGGTGCATGCAGGGGGGATCGCAGTATCAAGTTCGGTAACGCATAAGTACATAAACATACCTTGAATTCGTAGTCTTCGCTGTTGCCGACCTTAGATTTTGTGCGTCTCCTTCCATTTGGGACACTGTAGAAGGGTGGTCTAGGGAAAGAAGAACAATAACTTGAATTGATGGTTCGAGATAAATGTAACTAATGTCATGGAACACTTCCCTTTATATTTCACCTTTTCATTTCCTTACAGTTACTTTTTCTTTATTTAATTTTTTTTCCCTGTATTATTGATGTATAAAATAAAACTACTCTTTCTGTTCAGCATTGTTTCAGATTTGTTGTTATCTATTATCTAATTATTATTACTAAATCATATATTTCTTTCAAATATCTTTATATCTAAAAAACTATTTTAAAATTTCTATGTGTGACATTTAATGATAATTTTACTCAAAGATATCTTCTAAATTTTAATGCAATTATACCTTCTTTGCAATTACTCAAACATATCTTCTAATCTTTAATATATATCCCGTTTTTTAAATTCATATATAATTTCATTTTAAATTATTTCAGTTTATTAAATAATTCAATATTCCAATAATTTCATTATTCTTATTTGTATATGAGTTTTATATTCAATGTAAATTACATCCATAATTATTAACGACACCATTTATTTTTCCTATAATCTTTTATTTTCCACACTATCTAATTTTTCTTAATACTAACCTTATATAATTACCTTTAACATCTCATTTAATTCGTCATATAAACTAATCTCTAAAACTTATTTTTAAGATATTGTTTCAAATATACTTTTCCAATAAAATATTCTGTCATGTTATTTTTTTTACCAAAATTTCACCACCCTTTTAATAACAACTTCTACATTCCTTCCAAATTATTAATTAAAACAAATATAATTACTTAAATAACCACATGTCATATATATATATATATATATATATATATATATATATATATATATATATATATATATATATATAGCCAACCAAAACCCGGAAAGAAAATGTAACCTACACAGAATACAACAAAAGTTACTTAAATCACCAAATACCATAGTACACACATTCCATGTTTGGTTGTCCAGAAAAATATTACAACAACATTACTTATAACACTCTGAATCACACCACTTAATACACAATCTGCAATAACAAAACACAACTTAGAGGCATCACATTCTTAACTGATTCCCACGGCAAATAGATACAAGAATTTCTTCCACAGGAGGGTACCTAATGGTGAATTGCAAAATATCACCTTTCTTAAAGGTTTGGCTTTTGGCAAACTCATACCACCCCCTGCACAGAAACATTTCAGTCTTCCCATCTCTCTTCTTGAGGACACATTTATAGCCCTTCTGTTTGTCCGTGTCATACAACATGATGCTGGTCTTGCCTTCCATTTCACACCCAGTGATTACATCAGCAGGAATTTGCTACCATTTATTATACATTGCTCCAGTTAGAATTTGCTACAAGAAGAACTCACAAGAACTATCTAAATAATATCATGCAAATATAGAGTTTTACTATATCACTTACTATAACTTGAGTCCCCATTGTTGCTGGCTTGGTGACCTCCTTGATCCAGCTTTTTTCATTTTCAATAACAACGAACTCATCATCATGCCTGAATGTAATTGTAGCCATTTAAAACTATTCTATAATTAACTATACCCTATTACTATAACATAACAGGTTTTCACAATCTACATTGTAATGCCTTCTATGATTTATAGAATCAATTAAAACATTTAAGTTCTCACATTTGTTCTAGATTACCTTCTAAATATTTAACAGAAATTGATATATCTACCTTTGCTCATCATTTGAAATAGAAACGTGGTCCTCTTCAGCCTCTCCCATTACTTCTTTTCCTTTCCACTCAGAGCTCCTTTCTTTCACACTGCCACTTGGTCCACATTGCTTCTTTCTGCTGTTATCAACCTTTTTGCATCCTGTGCCGACAGTCCCTTCCCTACAACAAGAACAAACAAATTGTACCAGTCTTCCTAATTATTTCACATTAGGCAGATTATTATTATACTTTTGATTTGTAACTACCAAATAGTTACTCTAACTTATACCTTTCTTCAACTGTTGTACTTTGTCCTTCCTTACTCATTTGCCTCTTCTTACACTTAGCAAATTCTTGACCATGCTATTCTTCCCTACATCTAAGAGAACATCAAAAACATCTTCTATCAAAACATTTTTACAATTGTCACAACACTTTTATCCTTATTTATTACCTACTTAAGGTCATCTTTTTTCTTAGATACGTCCAACAGTTACATTACTTCATGTGGACTATTACATAACTATAATAAGTATCACCTCGAACCATAGTTTCTAAGTAACGTATATCGTGTAAAGGTTTTACCTTTCGGAGTCAGAAGATAATACAATCACATTACATTCGGCCTCTCTTCGGGACTTCCTTTTCCTACCCCCAGAACCAAAAACAACCTCATCTACGGAAATGCCTTCAGCTTTTCCATAATGGGCGGATTGCCATCCTGCCTTCCATTTTATTGAAGTAAGTCGTTTGTCGAGAATTCCCATTACACGCCTAAAGTGACTCTCGCGTTTCCAGAGGCATCCCACCCACTTCCTTCGGTTGACTCTCTCCCAACCTCTCCTCCATTTACCCACAACACTTATCAGCTCCAAGACCAGGCGAATCTCAATCTCCCTCTTGAGCCTTTCCCAGCTGTTCTCCATTCGGAGTTGTTCTTTGGTCCTGATATTTCAACAAGATATGGAAACATTAAAACGACAAAGATGAACATTGGACTCATAAGAACATAAACCCATGAAAGCTGCTCACATTTAAGCAAAATCTGCATAACTAATACAATATCAGAACAATAGAAATACATGCAACTAACCGTTGGGGGATGTCATATGGCCCGAAATCCGTCATTGCACCGCGAATAACGATCGTTGCTCCGACGACAAACTTTTCCTCACCGTCCAGAAACCCTAACTTTTTGGGAAAATATCTAACTCAACTGATGCTTCCAACCCTTATATGTGCTTCTGTTGCATGTATATGTCTTGGGCCCATTAATACTATATTTAGCCTAATGTCTTTATGTTGGGCCCACTAAAGGTAGTACTTTTTTTGTCCTTTTTAACAAAAACAAAATTGTTGCAACTATTATATCAGATAGATTACTAATTGGGAAAATTTGTCTTTAGTACTTTGTGATGTCAACTAGATTTTTTATAAACTCTATTATTGGTTTTTTTATTGCCCTTTTTGTATTTCAATTTTTTTTTCCAACTTTTGACATATAGGTTCTACTAATTTTGACTACATAAACATTATAATTATTTATTTTCTCTCTTTAAATATTTATAACACAATATTTAAATACTCACCCCATTATTTTTATTTCTACAAATTTTTAATATCAACCCATGTTTTTTCCATTGTTATATAAACTAATAACCCATTTTTTTTATTTTTTCCCATTTGCTATATTTATTTAATAACAAATTCATTAACCTATTCTAATTTTTTTAATGGATTCTCTTTTTATTTTCATTTTTTATTCTTGACAAAACGATACACAAACCCACACCAGAACCCGTGCGGACGCACGGGTTTCCCACTAGTTAATATAATAATAATTGTTTTTTTTTAAAATAAATTATTATATGATATTTATATTAAAAGTTTCAATTTGTTGTTCGTGCCGATTAAATCGATTAATCGCTATGGTCAACAATAATTTTAATTAAAATGCAATTAAATCATATTCGGTTAAATGGTTGCAACTATTTTTATTAGTTGTGATGATTAACTTTTCTTTTTCTAACTTTAATTCGTTATTCTTTTTAATCGAATCAATCGATTACGAGGGGTAACGATACAAACAAATTACTAAAAATTATAAAAAATATCCTAATTCGTTATTAGTAATAATCAGATCAATTGATTAAAATTGGTAACGATACAATTTCAAATCTGTTAACTATGGCGATCGAATCTATTGATCGTTGCGGTTAATAGTGCAAAATTAAATCAAGGTTGTACGCCCAAACCTCAAAACACTTCTCAAAAATTTCAAAACTTCAATATCAAATTACGGGTTTTTATCCTAGGCAATTCAGAATGCCTTCCAAATTAGAATTTCAAAACTACGACAGGCCAGTCAAAAAAGCCTTCAAACCATTCAAACTCTAACTCTAAGGGTGTACAACCCTTCCCCGAACTACGTAGACTCTGATCCTCCATAAGGAGGTACGTAGGCACTTGGCAACAAGGCGAGTCCCCTTCCCCCTAAATCTCTTTTTTCCCGTTTCATTTCCCTTAATTATTTAACCCTCGAAAGCATAAACCTTACCTTAATACTCTTAGCCATAAAACTGTTAACCTTAGATTCAAAGCCATAGGAAAGGGTTGAGGGTGCCTAACACCTTCCCTCGACCTGAATATAGTATCTCACCCTGATCTCTTAACTGCGCGAGGTTTCCTATTCGCCTTGGTAGAATAGGTGGCGACTCTATAATCTAATTTCTAGGCAGGTTGCTACAGCTGGCGACTCTGCTGGGGATAACTATAATGGTGAATACTATGCTCCTATAGGTTTTAGGTTTTGGCAGGATTTAGGTTTGACAACTTTTTAGGGTTTGGCTAATTTGCCTTTTTTAGAGTTTGTAATTATTTTTTTAAAAAATTTGTTTATTTGTTTATTTTTATCTAAAAATATTTAATTGTTTATGTTAATATGTTTATATTTATTTGTTTATGGGAATATATTTATATTTTATTGCCTGCTGTTATATTTCTATATGCACTGCTGGGTATATCATGTAATGTTAAAACCTAAGTGTGGGAGTTATCCTTGAGATCAGGGGGGACTTGAATCGCCTACGAGTCTCATTGATAACTCCACTCGGAGTAGGTTGAATATCCGGAAATGTCCAATACGAGGCTTGACCTTGTTGAGGGCAGGACTTGGTAGTCAGCTGATCTCTCCGAGAACCTACCCTAAAAACTCGAACCTCATTGGATAAAATGAGTTGTTCTAAAATCCGAAGAGACAAAAAGTCTCGGAGGCTACGAACGACCCCATGAGACTCGTGTCTAGAACCCCCCACAAAAGGGTAGGCTCCCTAGAGCCGCTACGTCGAACCTATGAACTTATGAACCTAGGGCCTATGTGATTATGTGCTATATGTATATATATGTGTTGATCATTATTTTTTTTTATTATTTCCTTTTCCATTCATCATACATCATGTGCATTCTTGCATCATGTCTTATTCAAAAAAAAGGGAGAGAAAAAAAGATTTATTATACTTAATCCATAAATGTGGATAAGACGTAAATACGAATAAAGCATATCATTCATGGCATACACATCATTTTCATGGCATTAAGAGAAGATTTCTCTTCTATCTCCAGAACAAGGGACCATTGGGAAGGATAACCTAACATCCCGACCGTCTTATCAAACAAGATTTCAGCAGAAGAAATCAATGGATCAGCTGGAACAGAATCAAGGCGCCCTCCGTGAGGAAGTGGATCAACTGAAGGTTAGTATGGAAGAGGTTAAAGGAGGTATGGCTCAGATGCTAGGATTCATGAAGGCCCTCCTAGATAAACAAGACAAGGCAAAAGAGGTTCAGTCTGGGGATACCCTGGTTCAGGATGAGATCCCTAACGACGAAAACCCGCTGCTAGGATTTGTTTCAGGCTTTGGCCCGGCTAAGGACAAACCTCAGGTCCGATCTGTCAGGAGAGCTATCCAATTCCAAGAGAAAGGAGAGACCTCCCATGAAGGATTTGTCCCCACTCCACAAACGAAAGGGACAACCCGCACAGTTCCCATTCCTGCTAGTAATGTCCCTAGGGATGATGATTATCTGGATCTACAATACGGAGTGCAAGAGGTGGACAACACAGACCAAGAGCCTCAGACGCAACAGTCTAATCCCAACTCTAGGGAAGACTCCAAGGACAGTGAACAAATCAAGGCGCTAGAAGAGAGACTAAAAGTGGTAGAAGGATACGATGTCTTCGACGTGGATACCTTCGAAATGAGCTTGGTCTCAGACTTAACTATTCCACACAAATTCAAGATTCCCGACTTCGAGAAATACAAAGGGCTCACGTGTCCGAGGAATCACTTGCGCATGTATGTGCGAAAAATGGCTGGTTATGCTCACGATCAAAAGCTGATGATACACTTCTTCCAAGAGAGTTTAAGCGGAGCGTCTATTGACTGGTACATGCAACTGGAGAAATCCTATATCCGAAGTTGGAATGATCTTGCTAACACATTCTTGAAGCAATACAAGTACAACCTGGACATGGCACCCAATCGGATGCAATTATAGAATATGTCACAGAAAAAGGAGGAATCATTCAAGGAGTATGCCCAAAGGTGGAGGGAAATGGCTTCTCGAGTCCAACCTCCCCTAATTGAAAAAGAGCTGGTGGACATATTTATGAGCACTTTGCAAGGACCGTACTATGACAAGATGGTCGAAAGCATATCTTCAGGGTTCTCGGACTTGGTAGTCATTGGTGAGAGAATTGAAGATGGGATCAAAAATGGGAAGATACAAGGGGCACCTTCAGAATCCTATCACACAAAGAAGTCATATGACGGAAAAAAGGAATCCAACACTGTGGGGGCAATCATGGGTAATCAGACCCCAGTATCACAGCAAAGGGATCAGCAAAAGCAACAGGGTGGCCAACGCACCTGGAGGTCCAAGCCAAAACGATCATTCACCCCGTTGTACATGCCACTGTCTCAAGCTTTGCAAAGTCTGCTCAGTCAGAACTTGGTAACTCTGCTACCTCCATACTCAGCTCCAGCTAACCCCGCTCCTGGGTACAAGCATCATGCTAGGTGCGCTTATCATTCAGATAGTCCTAGTCATGATACAGAGGATTGTGGGCCATTGAAGCACAAGATCCAAGATTTGATTGAAGAAGGGCTCATTGAGTTCGAAGATCCTCGCAAGTCTAATGCCATAGGTGGCTAGAAGGAGGATTTCTTAGATCATTAGTTTTGTTTTCATTCGCAATTTCTTTCCGTTTGTTTAAACATTAGTCTTACGACATATGCTGTGTACAATAATCATTAATGCATTGCTTACGTTTGTCCTGATTTATTCCTAGTGTTCTCACTATATTTAAAACTGTGTTTTTACTCGGTTTTCTCATTTGTGATATTCAACTCTCGTTAAAAGTCGTACACCTTTAGAGGGAGAATGACGAAAACGATACCACAATTTCATACACTACGCTTTCGAACAGACCGTGTTGACGATGTACAGGCATTGTTTCAATTCCTAAATAACGGAGATATAAGGATGTTAATCCCTTGTCAACCCCTCTGAGCCTAAAGAAGTAGGAGTTTTCCTTCATATAAAATAAAACCCTTCACACATAACCTGGGGTAGGGTAGTTGCTCAGTTAACTTAATTATTCCAAGTTGTTCCTTTGAACATAATAACCGATGGTTCCCCGTCATCATTAAGTCCGGCAGTCAATATCCGCAAAGAAAAAAGAGAAAGCAATGCAAAGGCCTGCTGAGTCAAAACCTATTAAGGAGACTTAGGCAAAATTGGGGCATCCCGCTGACTGTAGTTTTAAAACGAACAGTTCAGGCAAAAGTTAGGGATAACAAAGTCGAAAAGAGGTTACTATACACCTTCGACAAAAGGAAAATATTACAAGAAAGGAAGATGGCTGCCTTTGCAAATAAATCTTTGGTTTTTAAACCATCATGAATATCGGTATTCCCAAAGTCTTTTGGAGCTTAAACGCATAGTCAACTGAGCATAGGACTGGAGAACATCACGAAGATGGGGATGGGTACAAATAAACTTTGAGCCTCTATCTTTTGTTTCTTTAAACCGTGAACCAGGCCACGTTACAACCCTTAAAAGTCCTAACTGAAGCATGGTTAGTTCGAAAGCATATCGTTACCAAAGGTATCCTGACTCCTTAAGGTCTACTATAACTCTTGAGTTGATATCACTTTCTTACAAAAAAAAAACTTCATTTTATTCAAAAAAATGTTTTAAACTTTCAAGACAGACATATGCATTCGCATCTTATGAATTTCATTATAAAGTACACTTGTCTATGTGGATTCAAATGTTTAAACATCAGGAAGAAGTTGCATGGGGCATGGCTAATGGCTAAAAATCCTATTGACTGATGAAGTAGCTTTAAAAGCTTGTCAAAAGAAGAAACATCTCTTACGCATGACTGGGATGGCTAATGTGTACACATGGCATAACTCGTCATTATACCATTTTCATGGGGCAAATCTAATCAAGATCCATAGAATCTCTCAAAGACGCTGAATAGCCCATGGGGCAAGCCCATTACCTGGGGGCACGTCGCAAAGGTCACTCAGTATCAGATGGTGTCAATACCAATCTCACATCCTTTCCAGGAACCTTTATAGGACATCTCTCAATCTGTCCGTGTAGTCTTCTTTAAGACATGTTCAAATATTTTTACCCTTTCTAGGAGCCTGTTTCAGATAGTCTTTTAAAGACGCATCTCCTCATCCCTTCTACGAGCCTTTCTAGGTATCTCTTTTCATTTTCAGGAATCTTTTCAGATAGTCTTCTCTAAGACATATTCCTTTCTAAGTAATCTTCTTTAAGATACTCGTCAATCTTTTCAGTTAGTTTTTTAACATATTCAAACTTCTCTTATTCTTCCAAAAAAAATTACCTCGTCAAACTTTGTTTAAAAGTACATAGTCTTCTTTAGGACAGTCTCCTATGTCTTTTTCCAAGTTTTGTTTAAAACGCCACAAAAACAGTCTCCATCCTCTATAGGAATCTTTTTGACCTTCCTCACAAACAGGTCCCTCTGATCTTTTTAAAAAAAGCACAGTCTTATTTAAGACAATTTCCCATTCTTTCCAAGGACCTCTTCAGGTAATCTTATAAAAAAACATCACCTCATTCTGAGTACTCAGCAAATCACCGTCCGTCGGATGCGACCGAAACGCATGACTCATTCTGAAAAGCATCTGCTTCACATTCAAATAAACACTTAGCATCAAGGAGACCTCGAAATTGGTCTAATCAAAGACGATCATTCCTGATAAAGACCCTTGAATGGGGAAACCACGTTCAGAGGGTTTTCCTAAAAACAGGGGCATACAATCAAGGATCCTATTGACTAGGGGCATATCTTTCAAGAATTCAAACATTGGGGCAATGCATATCCGGCAAGACATGGTGAAACACGAGTTCCCTCTAAAGGGCCCTCCTTCAGGTTAAGGGACACGTCTCTCAAAATTTCTGATATTCGGGAAGTCACACTAGTATCACACAAGGAGCATTGTTGCGTAACTGATCTTCCCACGCTTGTACTATTTACGTCCCGCAGTGTGGGATCGGCATACATGCATAATTCTCATTTATTTTGAGAATCTCATTACATGACACATGCATCATGACATTGCATAAAACTAACGCTGCCTTTTCAGGTCACTTCATAATCAAAAGGATGTTATCATCCAATTACAGCGCAAATACGATCGTATCAACGATTCAATCTTAAAAAATACAATTCCAATACCTCATTCCAAGTCTTTCTTCAAAGATAATCCAAAAGCGATCAAAGAATCTCTTACCTTTCCAGGTAGTCTTGTCCAAAACGGTTAACAATATTCCCAAGCAGTCTTGTTTAAGACATATCCTAACCTTTCTAGGTAGTTTTGTTTAAAATGTTTCATAGCCTTTATAGGAACCTTTCTAGGTAGTTTTGTTTAAAACGTCTCATGGTCTTTATAGGAACCTTTCGAGGTAGTTTTGTTTAAAACGTTTCATGTCCTTTATAGGAACCTTTCTAGGTAGTTTTGTTTAAAACGTCTCACGGCCTTTATAGGAATCTTTCGAGGTAGTTTTGTTTAAAACGTTTCATGTCCTTTATAGGAACATTTTCTAGTTAGTTTTGTTTAAAACGTTTCATATCCTTTATAGGAACCTTTCTAGGTAGTTTTGTTTAAAACGTTTCATATCCTTTATAGGAACCTTTCTAGGTAGTTTTGTTTAAAACGTTTCATATCCTTTATAGGAACCTTTCTAGGTAGTTTTGTTTAAAATGTTTCATATCCTTTATAGAAACCTTTTTAGGTAGTTTTGTTTAAAACGTATCATGCCCCTTTATAGGAACCTCTCTAGGTAAGTCTTGTTTAAGATATCCCGTATCCTATCTAAGAGCCTTTCCAGGTGAGTCTTGTGTAAGACGTATCACATCCTTTCCAAAAAAACTGTTCTAGGTTAGTCTTGTTTAGGACATATCATTCCTTTCTAGGTAATCTTCTTAAAGACATGTATCCAATCCCTCCTTATCCGCTCCAGGAGCCTCTATAGGTCAGTCTTGTTTGAGACATATCCAAGTTAACCTTATAGTCTTATTTAAGGCGTATCGTATCATTCCCGAGAACCTTTCTAGGTTAGTCTTGTTTAAGACATACCATAACTTGTCTAGGTAGTCTTGTTTAAGACATTCCATATCCGTTCTAAAAAAAAAAACCTCTTCAGGTAGTCTTAAGACGTTACTTCACATCTCTTCAGATGCAATCAAAAGATCCATGTCTGAAAAGCATATGCTTTATACAAGTGTCTTGTCAAGCAAATGGATGGCATCTTTAAGCCCATCTCAAAAAAAAACTACTTCCTACACCGGCAATCGCAAATTTCTGGGTATTCTAGTGTTCAATCCTCTTCCACCATCAGATCGCGATAGGCGAACAAGCCAATCTACCTCTTCAGGTTTAAGAAGATTGAACAGGGGCAGCTGTCATACCCTAAAATTTGCCTTCCACATTCCATTCACACTGATTCAAAATTCAAGACCCAAATCCAGGGATTACTCATTCAAAAGCTCAGATGATCCACAGTCAACTGGTTTGACCTAAAAGCCAATCACAATCAAAGCATGGTCCAAGCCTCTGATCATTGATCAAACATCAAGTATAGAAGTGTATATCCATCATTCGATCAAAATTTGATCATGATTTATCAGTAGAAACTCAGAGATGAACAAATACAAAAAGGTTCAAATTAGAGTTTCTCTAGGAGAAAGTCAACTCAACTTTGACTGACCATAACTTTCACATAGAACATCAAAAATTCCCCACTCAAAGCCTATTTTGAAGGAAATTAGATTCTCTACAACTTTGTCTCTCACAAGCCAAGGCTAGAAATGCTTCATTTGAGAGGTACAAGGCAAAAGATTACAGGTCCTTTTTAAGCATCCTTCAAAAGCAGTTTTCTGTCAAAGAGGATATGGTCAAGATAAAAGCTCCAAATGGAAAATATGTTCCATAGTGGCTTATAGAGGACCTCTTGAGGTTTCCAAAAAGTCTTAGAACTCCCTCATAGCTAAAAAATTGAGTGAGATATGCTTGATCAAAGTGGAGCAATTTTTGGAGGCAAAATGTCAAATAAGAAGGTTCAAACTAGAAATTTTTGCAAATGGGCCTATGGTATTATGATGAAATATTGATCCACAATTTACTAGCATGCCCAAAACCATATGCCACGAAATTTAACTTATTATTTGATTTAATATGATTTTTATCTCATTTTTAATGATTTAATTAAGTGGAAAATCAAATGTTTTGTTAAATAAGTACATATAGATTGATTCCAATCAATATTTATGACAAATACAAGATAATTTTCGTGCATATTGATTGGAAAAATATCAACATAAAATTTTGGCCAAAATAGAAAGATTCTATTCAAGAAATAAAATCAAATTTTCTCAAAGGGCAAGATTGGATTCAAGGACTTTGGGCTTTATTCTTTTGACCTAATCTTGTTCTCTTATAAGTATACAAGACAGAGCAATGGATTAGGGGTTGCCAATCCTGATCAGAGGCATAGTGCAAGAACTCAAAATTTCATCAAAAACTTGAGATTCGGTTTTAGAGAATCAAGCATTTGCAAGGAGAATTAAGGAGTGCAAGAGGTGGACAACACAGACCAAGAGCCTCAGACGCAACAGTCTAATCCCAACTCTAGGGAAGACTCCAAGGACAGTGAACAAATTAAGGCGCTAGAAGAGAGACTAAAAGTGGTAGAAGGATACGATGTCTTCGACGTGGATACCTTCGAAATGAGCTTGGTCTCAGACTTAACTATTCCACACAAATTCAAGATTCCCGACTTCAAGAAATACAAAGGGCTCACGTGTCCGAGGAATCACTTGCGCATGTATGTGCGAAAAATGGCTGCTTATGCTCACGATCAAAAGCTGATGATACACTTCTTCCAAGAGAGTTTAAGCGGAGCGTCTATTGACTGGTACATGCAACTGGAGAAATCCTATATCCGAAGTTGGAATGATCTTGCTAACACATTCTTGAAGCAATACAAGTACAACCTGGACATGGCACCCAATCGGATGCAATTACAGAATATGTCACAGAAAAAGGAGGAATCATTAAAGGAGTATGCCCAAAGGTGGAGGGAAATGGCTTCTCGAGTCCAACCTCCCCTAAAGGAAAGTGTAGGACTGTTTTGCTGAATGCTATCTCTCATGCTGAATATGAGAAGATATCTAATAAGGAAACTGCCTATGATATATATGAGTCATTGAAAATGACCCATGAAGGAAATACCCAAGTCAAGGAGACTAAAGCTCTTGCCTTGATCCAGAAATATGAAGCCTTCAAGATGGAGGATGATGAAAATATTGAGAAGATGTTCTCAAGATTTCAAACACTAACTGCTGGATTGAGAGTTCTTGACAAGGGATACACAAGGGCTAATCATGTCAAGAAGATCATCAGAAGCTTGCCAAGAAGATGGGGTCCTATGGTGACTGCTTTCAAAACTGCCAAGAATCTGAATGAAGTCTCTCTTGAAGAATTGATCAGTGCTCTGAGGAGTCATGAAATTGAGCTGGATGCTAATGAACCTCAGAAGAAAGGTAAGTCTATTGCATTAAAATCTAATTATAAAAAATGCACTAACGCTTTTCAGGCTGAAGAAGTAGATTCTGAAGAATCAAAATCAGAAGAAGAAGATGAACTGTCCATGATCTCCAGAAGGGTAAACCAACTCTGGAAGAGCAAGCAAAGGAAGTTCAAGAGCTTCAGAAGTTCAAAGAAGCCTGAAAGAGGAGAATCTTCTAGAGGCAGAAGATCTGACAAGAAGAAGGTCATCTGCTATGAATGCAATGAGCCTGGACACTTCAAGAATGAATGTCCAAAACTTCAGAAGGAGAATCCCAAGAAGAAGTTTCATAAGAAGAAAGGTCTTATGGCAACATGGGATGATTCGGAATCAGAATCAGAATCAGACTCTGAAGGCGAGCAGGCAAACCTTGCACTGATGGCCACAGTGGATGACAGATCAGAATCTACACCAGAATCAGATTCTGAAGAGGTATTTTCTGAACTATCTAGAGAAGAGTTAGTTTCCAGTTTAACTGAACTTCTGGAACTCAAGGCTCATCTTAGTATCAAATACAAAAAGCTGAAAAAGCTATTTGAATTTGAAACTAAGAAGCTGGAAGTGGAAAATTCTGAACTGAAGGAAAAAGTTTTAAAATTATCCAAAGATATTGGATCTCCTTCTGAATCAGAAAAATCCATTCCTAGTCTCAATCATATTCTGAAAGAATATGACTCGAGCTTCAGAAAGTTCCTATCTAGAAGTATTGGCAGAAGTCATCTTGCTTCTATGATATATGGTGTTTCTGGAAACAAAAAGATTGGCGTTGGCTATGAGGGTGATATCCCACGTAAATTTGAACCTGTAGATGATTTGAAAATCACATACAAGCCATTGTATGATCAGTTCAAATATGGCCACTCACATGATATTAGGCTCACTTCACATGCCAAAAGCTTTAACACTACACACACCAAGAAGCATGTGACACAACCTAAAAAATATCAGGCTGCCAAACCTAAAGAATATCATGCTGTTCCTCTTGTTACTTATCATGCCAAACCCAAGTTCAATCAGAACTTGAGGAAAACTAACAAGAAAGGACCCAAGAAATTGTGGGTACCTAAGGAGAAGATAATTTCTGTTGCAGATATCCTTAGTAGCAAAGAAGACAAACCACAAAATGTCATGGTACCTGGACTCTGGGTGCTCGCGACACATGACGGGAAGAAGGTCTATGTTCCAAGACCTGGTGCTTAAATCTGGTGGAGAAGTCAAGTTTGGAGGAGATCAGAAGGGCAAGATTATTGGCTCTGGAACCATAAGTATTGGTAACTCTCCTTCCATAACTAATGTACTTCTTGTAGAAGGATTAGCGCATAACTTATTGTCCATAAGTCAATTAAGTGACAATGGTTATGACATTATTTTTAATCAAAAGTCTTGCAAGGCTGTAAGTCAGAAGGATGGCTCAATCCTATTTACAGGCAAGAGAAAGAACAACATTTATAAGATTGATCTTTCAGATCTTGAGAAGCAGAAGGTGACTTGCCTTATGTCTGTTTCTGAAGAGCAATGGGTCTGGCACAGAAGATTAGGACATGCTAGTTTGAGAAAGATTTCTCAGATTAACAAACTAAATCTGGTCAGAGGTCTCCCAAATCTGAAATACAAATAAGATGCTCTTTGTGAAGCATGTCAGAAGGGCAAGTTCTCCAAACCTGCGTTCAAATCTAAGAATGTTGTCTCTTCCTCAAGGCCGTTAGAACTTCTACACATTGATCTGTTTGGACCAATCAAAACAGCATCTGTCAGAGGGAAGAAATATGGATTAGTCATCGTAGATGATTATAGCCGCTGGACATGGGTAAAGTTCTTAAAACACAAGGATGAGTCTCATTCAGTGTTCTTTGAATTCTGCACTCAGATTCAATCTGAGAAGGAGTGCAAAATCATAAAGGTCAGAAGTGATCATGGTGGTGAATTTGAGAACAGATTCTTTGAGGAGTTCTTCAAAGAAAATGGTATTGCCCATGAGTTCTCTTGCCATAGAACTCCACAGCAAAATGGAGTTGTAGAGCGAAAGAATAGGACTCTACAAGAAATGGCCAGAACCATGATCAATGAAACCAATATGGCTAAGCACTTCTGGGCAGAAGCAATAAACACTGCATGTTATATTCAGAATAGAATCTCTATAAGACCTATTCTAAATAAGACTCCTTATGAATTGTGGAAGAAAAGAAAGCCCAACATTTCATATTTTCATCCTGTTGGATGTGTCTGTTTCATTCTGAATACTAAAGATCATCTTGGTAAGTTTGATTCTAAGGCACAAAAATGTTTCCTTCTTGGATATTCTGAACGCTCTAAAGGCTACAGAGTTTACAACACTGAAACATTGGTTGTAGAAGAATCAATCAATATCAGATTTGATGATAAGCTTGGTCTTGAAAAGCCAAAGCAGGTTGAGAATTTTGCAGATATAGATATTGATATATCAGAAGCTGAAGAACCAAGAAGCAAAGTTTCAGAAGCTGAAAATCTCAGAAGCAAAGAATCAGAGGATCAAGTGGCTGCATCTTTAGAGAATCTCAGAATTTCTGAAGAGCCAACAGTCAGAAGATCTTCTAGACTCACCTTAGCTCACTCAGAAGATGTGATTCTTGGAAAGAAAGATGACCCTATCAGAACAAGAGCATTCCTTAAGAACAATGTAGAATGTCAATTAGGTCTTGTTTCTTTGATCGAGCCAACTTCTGTTGATCAAGCTCTAGAAGATCCAGACTGGATAATTTCCATGCAAGAAGAACTTAATCAGTTTACAAGGAATGATGTATGGGATCTTGTTTCTAGACCAAAAGGTTTCAACATCATTGGTACAAAGTGGGTTTTCAGAAACAAGCTTAGTGAGAAGGGAGAAGTGGTAAGAAACAAAGCCAGACTGGTGGCTCAGGGTTATAATCAGTAAGAAGGTATTGACTATACAGAAACCTTTGCACCAGTGGCCAGGTTAGAATCTATTCGCTTATTAATTTCTTTTGCCACTCAGCATAACATCACTCTGTATCAGATGGATGTTAAGAGTACCTTCTTAAATGGTTATATAGATGAGGAAGTCTATGTCCACCAACCTCCTGGTTTTGAAGACTCTAAGTCTCCAGAACATTTTTTCAAACATAAGAAATCATTGTATGGATTGAAGCAAGCTCCTAGAGCTTGGTACGAAAGATTAAGTTCTTTCCTTCTGGACAATGGTTTCACTAGAGGACAAGTGGATACGACTCTCTTCTGTAAAACATCTAAGAAGGACATTTTAATTTTTCAAATTTATGTTGATGATATTATTTTTGGAACATCTAATGCTTCACTTGGAAAGGAGTTTGCTAAGTCTATGCAGGCTGAATTTGAAATGAGTATGATGGGAGAACTCAAGTATTTTCTTGGAATTCAAATTAATCAAACTTCTGATGGAACATATGTTCATCAAACGAAGTATGTGAAAGAACTTCTGAAGAAGTTTAATCTTTCTGAAAGCAAAGAAGCCAAAACTCCTATGCATCCAACGTGTGTTCTAGGTAAGGATGAGGTAAGTAAGAAGGTTGATCAGAAGTTGTACAGAGGTATGATTGGATCTCTTCTATATTTAACTGCTTCTAGACCTGATATTTTATTCAGTGTTTGTTTGTGCGCTAGATTCCAATCAGATTCTAGAGAATCTCACTTAACTGCTGTTAAGAGAATTTTGAGGTATCTGAAAGGTACTACTAATGTTGGTTTAGTCTACAGAAGATCTAAAGAATACAACTTAGTAGGATTTTGTGATGCTGACTATGCTGGAGACAGAATTGAAAGGAAGAGTACTTCTGGAAGTTGTCAATTTCTAGGAAGTCACCTGATCTCCTGGTACAGTAAGAAGCAAGTTACCATTGCCCTCTCAACAACAGAAGCAGAATACGTTGCTGCTGCTGGTTGTAGCACACAAATGCTCTGGATGAAGAGTCAGCTAGAAGATTATCAAATATATGAGAGTAACATTCCTATCTTCTGTGATAATACTTCTGCCATATGTTTATCTAAAAATCCTATCTTGCATTCCAAAGCTAAACATATTGAGATTAAACATCATTTCATTAGGGACTATGTTCAGAAGGGTGTTCTCTCTTTAAACTTTGTGGATACAGACCATCAATGGGTTGATATCTTTACAAAACTCCTTGCCGAAGATAGGTTTAAGTTCATTCTGAAGAATATCAGTATGGACTTATGTCCAGAATGAGAAGATAAGAAGGTCTTACGTATGGCTAAGTTCTGAAATGTGTTGGGATTATGTTTTTATAAGAAGTTCTGATTATGATCAATTAGAAGTTCTGATTCTGTTATTACTAACGTTTCATTATCTAAGTTGATTCAGAATCTCTTTTAAAGTAAAACACCTGTCACAAGTTTTTCCAGAAAATGAACACGTGTTCACTATTTTTGGACAAGCATGTGTGCAGTTGAGGAGACGCCGCCCTAGGTAACTGTGCAAATCATTTCATTTTGTCACTTTATCTCTCCTAACGTCATATCTCATTAAATGAAAATTGATGTCATGTTTTTCTGTAATCATTTCACTTAAACCATATTGCAGTTATTATTTTCTTTTACCCAACCTTTTATATACTCCTCTTCATCTTCATTTCATCGTTTTCTCTCTCTCTCCTCATTTGTCTCTCTCTTTTTGCATTCAACGCATAAACCCTAGTCTGTGTCTGCATCTTTGCATTTCACCATGAATCCTTCATCAAACTCTTCAAACCAAGCAGAAATGTCTTCCACTCAACTGGTTTTTAACAAGCGTGGTTTTGCTCCATTGAAGACCTGTTCCATTCCTGCTTCAGAAATGGAAGTTCTATGTGAATCTTTAGTGGATTTTGAAAATCTGAAGATATATGGTTTCAAACCCGAAGCAAAGACAATGGCTCAAGGCTGGTCAAACTACCTTGACAGATTGGTTGGACCAATTTATCCGGCTCTTGTGAAAGATTTCTGGGCTCATGCAACGGTTACCCCAACTGCTATCATTTCCTTCATGTTAGGGTATGAAGTTGTGATAATTGAGAAGTTGATAAGGAAGCTGTACAACCTGGAAGATAAAGAAGGATGTACTGGTCCTCTTCATGGCAGAGTTTGTTGGCCACAGGTTGATAGACAAATTTCAAATGCTACTGGTACTGAATCCCATAAAACTGGTGTGTTGAGGCCGTTCTACCAAGTTTGGGCTGAGATCATTCTGGGATCTCTCCATCATAGAAGAAGATCATCCTCATCATCGTACATCAGTCCTGATCATAAATATACTCTCTTCTGCATTGGAAGAAGAATTGAACTCAACATCTCCAACATTCTCTTTAAAATTTTGAAGACGTCTATTGAAGAGTCAAGAGACGAAGAACGTGAGAAGTATCCTCACCTTCCAAAAACTGCCATTCGTTTCGCCAGAATGATTTCAGATATTTTGATAGAAAGTGATTTGATGGAGTCCCTAAGGACTATTGGAACGTTCAAGTTCTTTGGAGTTATTCAAGGGCAAGTTATTAATGGTTTTGATCTGCGAAGGTTGGAACTTATCAGGGAGATTACTTCTGTTCCTATAATCCCCACAGATATTCTGACTAGAAGAATTCCGGTTGAAGGCTTTGCTACCTTGTTCCAAGCAGAACTTAAAAAGGCTGTTAAGCACTATCTGGAAGCGTCTGTAAGATCTCAATCTTCTGTTGATCCTGCATGGATTCGTGGAAGAGTGCTTCCTTCTCTGGATGACCTTCAGAAGAAGGATAAGAAGAAGCAAGAAGAAAGGCTGAAGAGAAAGGCTCAAGAAGAAGAAGCCAAGAAAGCCAAGAAGCAAAGGGTCACCTTTGATCCTGTCAAAGTAAACTCCCAAGAATATCAAGATCAGCGCATCAGGGAGTCTTTCCATACTAAGAGTACTACAAATTTTCCCAGGCAAGTATACCAACCACCTTCTTATGAACCTCAATCTTCTACCCAACCTCCTCCTTCTGAACCTCACAACACCTTCACCATTCCAAATCCTCCTCAACCATCTCTTTCTTCACCTGTTTTGAACCCCACTCCACTAAATGTCTATCCTCCCACATCTTATGATATCCCATCCTCATCAATCCTCCCCACAGATATTCCATCTTCATCCACCACAACAGCTCCACCTTCTCTTTCCCATCCCTTACCTCCCAGAAAATCCAACCCATATTGCCTCCTTTACCCTGACTACAAATTCACCTTCAACCCTCCTGAACCTGAACCTCATATCTTCCTGGAGTTGTTCAAGCATGAATTTGTCTCTAGGCTGGATCTCTTGCGAGACGCCTTCCTCAATGATCTTGATGATGTTTCTACTAGAAACCTTTGGAGAAGCTTTCGGCAGTATTTTCAGGTTGAAGCAATGAAAGTCCAGAAGAGACTAGTGGCTGCTGCACCTGGTTATGCTGGCTATCGACTAGAAGCTGGTGATGGTGTATACTATCATCCCATCAGAAACATGAGAGTTCTTGAGGATAAGATGTTTGTTGATGAATTGCTGGATAATCCTTGCAGGGAAATTATGGTCTGGAGACCTAAGTATCCAGTTCTGACTGGAGACTTCAAGTCACTGTTTGACTTTCTGAGGGAAAATCCTTCTGAGGAGGAACCCAATTTAGTCATTCCAAAAGTGGTTGATCCTCCAGAAGTTGAAGGTCCTTCTGCTCCAAGGAATCTTACTGCCATTCTTCAAGCTCTTGAGAATGGAGATTCTGATCTTCCTGCTCCTGAGTATGAAGAAGATGCTTATATGGGAGAAGCTGATGCTGAAGATCATCTTGCTGAGACTATTCCTGTTGAGGAAAATCATGATGATGATCTGACAATGGAAGCTGCTGTTGAGATTGTTGTTCCTCTGAACAGAAGTTGTGAAGCTTCTTCTGGTGAACCCTCTCTTCTGGTGAAGACTCTAGAGGTTATTCAGAAGAACCAAGCTGAGCTAGCTTCTCGTATGGACAAGCAAGAAGACACCAATGCTGAGTTCCGCTCTTTCATGGAGAGGCAGACTGAGAGCAATATTGGGATTCATGACATGCTGGCCAAGATTATGTCTAAGCTAGGGTCGTCTTAGTTCTTTGTGTCTTAGTTGTTTCTTTGTTTCTTGCATCTGTCTTCTATGCATCTTCCTTGTACCTTCTGATAATTCTCTTTTGCTATCAATGAAAATTATCTTCTTTTCTCTCATATTGTTTTGTTTTTCATCTGAATCTTTTGTGTTTTTGATGTTATGACAAAAAGGGGGAGAAAATGTGATAAATGATCTGATTTATATTATCAGTTGCTGGGAGAAAGTCTCCACATTTCTAACAAGAATTTGCAAGTTCTGTGTCTTTAAGTGTTTTGCAGGATTGAAGACAATCTTAAAAGCTCAACATGAGAAGCAAAGACATGGGGAAAAGCAATTCTGTATAGAAACAAGCTCATGGAAATTGAAGCAAGCTGAGTGCTGTGAAGCTTCAAGATCAGAAGCAAGAAGGAAAAATGTTATGATATTCTGATGATAGAATATGCTCTAACTCATTCTTATCCCTTAAATGTTCTGATGCATGTTTTGGCTCTAAATATGCTCTGAAACATTATTGCTTATGTTATGATACATATTTTATGTTCTGATTCATTCATGGTCTGACTTTTGTCGTGTAGTTTGTTCTGTAACATTTCAGGATGTAGAGATTCTCTGATGATGCTCTGGTACATTCAACAATGTTCTGATACAATCTAGCATGCAATGATCCAAGAAGAAATTCAAGCTCTGAAGCTGTCCTATGGAAGCAAGAAGCAGAAGCTATGAATGTTCTGAAGATCTAAGCATATATGATCGTCTCAACTGAAATGGAAAATACTCAGGGAAATCCTTTATTTATAAATTTCTTCCAGTATTTATTTCAGGGGGAGATTATTTATCTCAGGGGGAGATTGTTAATCTCAGGGGGAGACATATTCACACACTATGTTTATATGCTTATGCTATAACTGTGTAATTGTCTTTAGCCATCTGATATTCTGATTGCAAATTCATATCATTTATATATGTTTGTCATCATCAAAAAGGGGGAGATTGTTAGAACAAGATTTGTTCTGATCAATATTCTTAGTTTTGATGATAACAATGTATATGAATTTTGTATGAGATAATGTGGTACTCTAATCCTATGTAATTTCCATTTCAGGAATCACATAAAGAGTATGCACAAAATCAGCGCAAGAAGCACTGACTCAGAAGGTTCAGCATGCAACATCAGAACATGGTCTGGAAAGACATCAGAAGATGGTCAAGCAGAATCAGAACATGGTCTATGGAAGCATCAGAAGGAATTGAGATCAGAAGCAGAAGCACTGAAGTTCTCAAAGGTATCACGCTAAGAAGCACTTTAAGGTCAGAAGACAAGAAGATGCTCTGCACCAAGCTGTTTGACTCTGATGATATTCAAACGTTGTTTACACAAACATCAGATCAGAAGCAAGTACAAGATGGCAGGCTACGCTGACTGACAAAAGGAACGTTAGTAGCTATTAAAGGCAACGTCAGTAGACACAGCGAAAGCAAGGCTCGAGGTAGTTGACAAAAGAGTGAAACATTAATTGCAATGATGTACGGATCATGCAAAGCATTAAATTCTCCCAATGGTCATCTTCTCAAACGTCTATAAATAGAAGTTCTGATGAGAAGCTAAATACAACACTTGCGCAAATATACAGAAACACTGTCAAATTCAAAAAGCTCTCAAACTTCATCTTCAACCTCACTACATTGTTGTTGTAATATATTAGTGAGATTAAGCTTAAACTTAAGAGAAAATCACAGTTGTGATAATAGCTTTATAAGAAGCATTGTAACTCTTAAAAGAATTTGTTTACATTTATTTGTAAGAACTAGAGTGATCAGGTTGTTGATCAGAATACTCTAGAAAGTCTTAGAGGGTATCTAAGCAGTTTGTTCCTAGAGTGATCAGGTTGTGATCAGTATACTCTAGAAGACTTAGAAGTTATCTAAGTGGAAAACCATTGTAATCTTGTGTGATTAGTGGATTAAATCCTCAGGTGAGGTAAATCACTCCAAGGGGGTGGACTGGAGTAGTTTAGTTAACAACGAACCAGGGTAAAAATCATTGTGCAAATTGTTTTTATCTTACAAGTTTTAAAAGCTACACTTATTCAAACCCCCCCTTTCTAAGTGTTTTTCTATCCTTCAGGATGTACTCTGCTGATAACAGAGTTGTTGAAGATTCTAGAACCTAGGTCAATGGTTCAGTTATGGAGAAAGGGTCTGATGTCCAAGCAGATATTGGAACATCATCTAAGCAAATTGGCACTCCAAAAGAGAGAATGATTCAAAAATCTTGTAGAAACTGAATCAGATAAATTCCAAGGCATCAATTTTTTCTCCAGAGCTCAGCTTATTTTGTAAGAGAATTCATTCTTTGGAGTTTATATCACCTTTGTTCAAAAAGGGGAAATATTTAATTATGGTCATTTTAGGAGTTAAATTATAGGCCAAGTCTGATAATTTGTTTCTTCTTAAGAAACTAGTTGTTTCCCTTGGATCAGCAATAAGCTAATCCTGATCTTCAACAAGGATTATGTTTCAAGAGAGTATTATTCTCAATTATTTTAGATGCTAGAAGAATACAATATTCATCAAAATTTTCTGAAATAGTACAATGGTAAAATGTTTTAAATCCAAACAAAGGATGTCAGCATGCTTAGCTGAGAGCATTCTATTGATCATCTCCTACTCTATGGCCTTGTTGCAGGCTATAAGTATAATCTAGGAATTATGCACAACTAAAGAAATAAAGCTATAACTGTGGGGAAGACTTATCAACAACATTTTTTCTTCCTTATCTAGTGATGCGTACAAATTAAGAGAAACATGTTCCAATGACATACAAAATGTCAGTTCAAATGTTGGAACATTTGTTTTCAGTAGTCAATGCTTGGGAAAGGAAAAAAGGAGAACAAACGAATATCTCTCTGCCATAATTAGTGGTGCACCGTTTCAACGATAATTTCATGTATTTCAAGCACTCTCTCATTGACCATGATGTCGTTACAAGCAAGGAATCGTTACAACCAAGGTAACTCTCTTTGCACTTAAAAATCTTATTCGCTGCTCCTTCTCTCTAGCTGCGTATATTCAGGAACACATCAAACAAAAATGCTGAGGGTAAAAAGGATATTTTGCTAAAAGTCAAGAAGGATGAGATTACTGATCCAAAGAAGATTGTGTCCAATGCTAGAACATCTACTCAAGCATTAGTAATAGGAAAGACATGTGTGTCAAAGATGAAGTCATTTAAGAAAAATCATGTTCAACACTCTGACTCATATGCTGATAAAGATTGATTCAACTTCAAGGACTCAGGTGGAAGAATTGGGTATTTTTAGTTTAGTTTTTTTTGTTTCTGTCAAATTAAAAAAATTATTGTTTCTTGTTTTTAGTAGGTGTCTTTGCACACTCACTCTATTTTTGTCAATGTTTGACTAAAAAGGGGGAGTATATGAGCTAGGAGTAGTAGTAGTAGTAGTAGTAGTCTTTTATGATATGATTAGTAGTATTTTTATGTAATAGGAATAGAAGTAGTAAAGTTTTTAGAAGGGTCTAGTTTTGATTGCTTGTTGAATGCAACCATTTAGGGAGAGCACTACCGATGATACTACTGTTGCTATTGATGGTGTTGGCACTATAGATGGTGTTGTTGTTTTGCTTCTGCTACTGAGTACAAGATGTTCTACCAGATGTTCTGACATCCTGAATATTGAGGTATATGAAGAGCATTGGCTACTATGCTCTAAGTTATGACTACTGCTTCTGCTGCATGTTCTTCTAATATGGTGAACTTAGATAGTTTGATCCTGAGTTCAGGTTGGTTTTCCCAAGTCTCGGGAAAAGTTTCTTCTTTCGATTAAGGGGGAGAATTAATTCTCTGTGACAAGAAGTCGTTCTAAAAGATAGGGGGTATTTGTGTTTGACGATAGATCTGAAATAACATGTAATCCCTAAAATATGGTTCTGAATTTTTGTACAAGATATTAAGATGTGTTAAAGAAAATATCTGATTGCACAAGCTATTAAGCCGTGGTAATATAATTACAAAATTTACAAAGTTTACATGTTTATCATGAAAGCCTGTGTTGTCTTGATTGTGGTTTTATTCCTACCTCAAGGTTTATTTGTGCTTTGGTTGTTTTAGCCAAAATTTGCCAAAGGGGGGAGATTGTTAGTTCCATGGTTTTATGGTTGGCAACAATTTTGCTAAAATATGGGGTTTTATAGATGCCGAGAAAGATGTCGTAACATCTTGACTAATACTGATACAACAGAATTAAGCTTATATTGAAGATAAATATTCTAACAGATGTCGTGACATTGTGAACCAGAACATCAGTACAGGATGTTTTAAATCTTGACAGATTTAATTTGATTTTGTAATATTTCTTTTAATATATATCTCAATAATATTTACAGATCATGAAGATTTAAATCTGGAAATTTATAATCAAATCACATCAGAATTAAAGTTTTTAATATTGGTTGATTGAACTATTTAGGAGACTTAAAGATTTATTCCGAGATTCAAAAAGGGCTCTGCAAATTTGGTGCAGTCTCTAGCGTATGAATTAAGTGAATATTAGGGCAAAGGTTTCGAAGCCCATGGACTACCAAAAGACTATTTAAAGAGAACCCTAACCTAAGAGAAAGATATATGTAGAATTACAAATTAGGGGAAGTCTTAGGTATGCTATTTTGAGAGTCTTTTGTGCTTGAAGTCTCCCACGTATCTTTTGATACTGTGTCACAGACTGTATATTGCTTAACTGTTTGTCAAGCTATCTGTTCTCACTCAAAAACCTTTAGGTAATGAGATGAGTTTTTGTTCTCACTCTTTAAGTGATAACGCGAAAATGTATCACATATTTGGCTTGATTTATATAGATTATTTACCTATTTTATTTTAATTAAGTTGCTTTGTGATTGGTATTATGCTGGTATTTCTATTGTTTCAGGTATTTTGTTCATGCAAGAAGTATTTATCAAAAGGAGAAGAAATTGAGAAGAAATGGATTCAAAAAGTACAAATAGCGAGATGGGAGGTAAAAAGAAGAAAAGAAATAAAGAATGAAAAGGCCCAGTCTACGAAAATAATGGAGACGCCCGTCTCCAAGGCCCACAACAAGTGGGAGACGCACGTCTCCAGTCCAATGCCACGTCTCTAATAGTGGAGACGTCCATCTGTAGTCCACTACCATGTCTCCAATAGTGGAGACGCCCGTCTCCAGTCCACTACCATGTCTCTGATAGTGGAGACGCCCGTCACCAAGCTCCAAGCCCACTAAGAGAACGCCCGTCTCCAAAAGCACGTGGCCCTCACCACTTTCTCCATTAATTTAGTGGACAATTCCAAGTCTTCCTATATTTTCTCAACTTCTCACACCATGATCTCCACTATCTCCACTACTTCTCACATGATGCTGAAAGTAACTTCCACTGCAATTCACTATAAAAAGAGTCTGAGCATTCATTTGAAAGGATCCGAGTTTTTGGCGCGGAAGCGCTGTTCATAGTTTTAGGCATAAATTATCACTTTGTAAAAGTTGTAGTTTCTCACATTGAGGAACTACCACACCATTAGTTTTAGGCCTACAATTTATGTACTCTTGGATCACAATCTTGCCGACATTATTTCAAAGCTTTATTCAAGTTTCAAGATTTGTTTTGTTCGTAATTTTATTCAAGTTTGTTTCGTCTGCTTTACTTCCAAGTTTATTTATTTGCAATTATTTTAGTTTCTTGTTCTTATAATATTGTTTTATCATTACAAAATCTAAATACGCACATGTTCATGGTTAATAATTATAATTTCATGTTTAATAATTATAATTTCATGTTTGTTTCTTTAAGTATGTCTGGCTAATTTAATCAGATATCGGTATGTAAAGTAATTTAACTGTAGGGATCCGAAATAAGTTGGCTTAAATATGTTTTATTAAATATCACTCGTTTCTGGTTTTGTGTCTAATTAAATATGCTAAAGTTATACAATCAATAGAGCGAGAGCTTGAGATTTTAGAATTGATAAAGGTTAAAATCACTAGAGCGAGAGTTTGAGATCTTTAACTGGAAAGTAGACATGGAACATTAGTTTTAAGGACAGTGAGAGCGTATTAAAACTAATTAGAATTTATTTATTTTCAAAAAGTGTTTTTAAACTCGACGCGGGACAGCGAGAGCATACGTTAGGGAATACTAGCATGATCCGAGTCAACAGAGCGAGAGTTTGAGACTATGAGATTTAAGTAAATAACCTCTTCATGAAATGAGCATTTTATCAACTGTGTGTTTTCAAAAAGCTTTTCTAAATCTAATGGGATGACGAGAGCGTACATTATGAGTTAGGATAGTAGTCTAAATCAACAGAGCAAGAGTTTGAGAGGAGGACTTTTAAATGACATAGTTAATAGAGATTTTTAATTAAATGAGAACCATAGCCTATGGAACTTCGGATCACCTAAGTTAGACGAAATACATACTGATATCCGTTTATCATTATATTCTTAGAATTAAGATTTTAATTTTCCCTTTAGAAACAACCAAAATATCATTAGCCTTAGATTTACATAGTAACTTTAGATAACGGTAGATCAATTTATAGTCCCTGTGGATTCGATATCTTTTAAAACTACACGACACGACTGTGCTCTTGTAGTCTCCCGACTAATAGACACGTAAAGTCGCGATCATTAAGCTTTTAAGCATGAGAGTTGACTTTTGTTCTTGATCAAAACTTTTAAGCAAGATCAAGTATTGTTCTTAGTTAGAGTGCTTAACTAAGTTCTTTGATTGGAAAGTGTGATATTTCTATTTGGGTTCCCTTGGTCACAAGGTGTGTGATTTTTTTATCACTGCGATGATTGGAAGTGGGATGGAAATCTCTCAGGTCTATATGTCGAGTTCTAGGAAAACGTAGTCCTAGGTAGTGATTAGCTTTAAACTAATACTACTGATAGTGAACTTCCTTCCTAGCTTGGTAGCCCCCGAATTAGGTGTTGTTTGCACTGAACTGGGTTAACAATTCCTCTGTGTTATTTACCATTATGCTATAGTTTTCTACATATTTTTCTGTGTGGTAAGTATGTGTGTTGTCACTAGATAATATCAAGACATTTGTCCTGACACTGTTGTTCGATTTGAGACATAAGTCTCAACCTAGTATTTGTGATGGTTGTCACTCTAAGATTTATCTGTGTGTGTAAAAACCTTATAAACCCCTGCGAATATATATAAATAATTCAGAGTAAACATGGAACAATGATGTCAAAATTCAAAATAAATTGTACGCCATATAGATTGTCATGCTTCACGTGGAACAAAACTCTCATTTTTAGTGAACCATGTTCAACACAGCGGAAATAATTTTAAAAACTGGATAACATAACTATCAGTTATAAACACCAATCACCGGTTCATAAACCAAATAACATAATCCAACAAAACCAATAAACTGAAAGTATAATAATTAACTCTAAAAACAAGTGTTCCTCAGTGTTACAAATCAAAGCATGACACCGACGCTAAACTAGACGGATTAGCCTATAAGCCATCCTCACCAAAGCCAAAAACTGCTACTCCTCAATCTGAAAAATGTCAACAGTAAGGGAGAGACATTTCACAATTAAACTATATTATAAGTTCATGACGACAAAACATCATCAACATATTATTCACCCAATTGCAACGTAGTTAGATATTCAGAAAATATTCAACAATCAACACAAAATACAATCAACTACATCACCATGAAATAACACTGGAACTCTTCCAATCATGTTATAACAGTATAAATGCAATGCACTGACAATATGCATGTGGTACCAATTCATCATGGGATTAACCCATCCGACAGATCTAAACATCACCGAGATACGGCCCTGCCAGCACTAATTCCACACAATGGGAATTATGCCATCCATTGATCCAAAACATCATCGGGATTCAGCCACCAAATGATTATGAATGCATGCAAAAACATCTAACATACTTGTCATCATCAACGATCACGATGAATAATTCATCTCAACACCACATCACCGAATTTAGTATTTTCATGTTCACCATTATTCAATAATCAAATATACATAATCACCCTTAATATCATATCAATATCACAACATATCATCACCATATTATCACATTCTAGCATTTAACAATACATGCACACAATGTATAACTCACCAACATAATTAAATCGGAATATCATATCAATATCACATTTATATCACAACATATCATCGCCCGACGCTTTGAGGCAGTGGTGTGATATCCCTTCGCCCGCTACGCTCGCCCGGCGGAGACGTGTGGGCACACGCTCGCCTGGCGCTCCGCACCAGAACCAGAATTTTTGCTGTGCGATTTTGGCATCCCTCTTCTCCCAATTCCAATCCAATCGCACTAAAACGATCCCCATACCAAAACATCAACAAATAACATATCCTAACACAATTCTAACACTTTTTAGGGGTCATTTAACACCAAACACATTCATCATTCCATCAATTTCATCAAATCACTCCAAACAACCTAAACTTCCAAAACCCCAAGAATCCCAAAATCTAAACATTCAATCTACATGAACAATACACATAAATCAGTTCTATCATATCTAAACTAATAATATAGGCTAAATGGATTGTCACCTCTTACCTTAGCCAAATGCCCTTGAATGCTCTTATCCTCTTCTCTTGGTTCTTTCACGATCTTTTGCTATTCTCCTCTTTTGCTTTCTAGTTTCTTCTTTCCCCTTATTTCCTTGTTTTATGAAAATAAAATAAAATCCAACTTTAGTAAGGCCTAATACTTAGCACCTCCCCTTTACTAATCATGACACTGGCCCAACAGCGTTATTTTCACAATTTCTCCAATAATCCAATAAAATACCAAATAATTCAAATAATTAATTTAAATTCTAATTAAATTAAATAATGGAAAATATGGGTTGTTACATCGTGCAAAAGTTATAGATGAATGCTATTATTTTATATCAAGATCAGATGTCATAAAATCTGTCTTGATGTCATGTTATGATCTTGCAACATCAATATTAACATGTTGTATCAGCCAATATACCAGAGAATTTCAAATCTAACCAAGAATCAAGTGCTACATTCTCACGCTAAGCATATTGAGATATGTCACCACTTCCTATATGCCCATGCTGAAAAAAGGGATGTTGTGTTTGAGCATGTTGATAGTAAAAATCAACTTGCGGATATATTCATAAAACCTCTTGCAATCAAAACATTATTCAACATTCGAAGGGAATTGGGGAAACTTGATACCTCAAATGCTGCCTAGATGTATTTGTTGAATGCATTATATACATACTTGACCAAACTTTCATATGAGAGTTTCACATTATGCGAGTGTATCCTTTGTTCCATTCATCTATGAGATAATATCATTCAATTTTCTCCTCGAAAGTAAGCCTTTTACTATTACAATGTTTCTTTAAGTTCCAAATGATTGATGTATGATATAATACCATGAATGTTCACTTCCAAAATTTTCGTAGATTAACCCATGTGTGTTATTCAATCCATATGCTTATATTGGCTTCGTGTTTTAATTTTTGTACTTCATCATTATACGTTTTCGTTTCATAAAGTTTGTATATTTGATCCTGGTGTCTTAGCATGCTATGTACTATTGTTCCTTGCATATAAGTGTGCTTTCCATATATTTTAACATGAATTAAGTTGATTATGTGTGTGCTTGTGTAATTCTTGACGAAGCCGTGTCACATTTTTTGCTAGCGTCTTTGGTTTTGGTTTTAGTTTTAGTGGTGTTATATAGTTTTCACAAAGCTAGGCACTTGCGTGTGCATCATCGGGAGCACCATTGTGAAGAGTTACGTAATATTATACCCTAATTTTTACCCCTAAGATCCCATATCATTTTTTGTATCATGCATCACATCAAGATCACAAACTTGATTGCTTATTTCTCTTTCTTGCTTCCCGTATAGGGATTACCAAGGACCATCTTATGCATCTTTTGATTTGTGTTTATATTCCTTTATTCTTTACTAACCTTAACCAAAATCCAAAAATATTCTTTATCTCTTTCATTTGATTTGCAAGGTAGGGATTGGATCAAAAACATCAAGCATGATTTCATAAGTTAGGGTTTTGATTGCTCGAGCTCAATGATTGATCAATAATTGATTCTAAAAGGTTGTTTCATCAAGGCTTAACTTATAATCTTAGGCATGATATCTTCAAGAATTATTCACATCAAAATTGATCAAGAATTGCCCAAAAGTTTGGTTGCTTATTCCTCAAGAAAAGTTCAAGGTTCATGTGCTTATTTCCATGCCTTCTTCATCAATTAACATCAAAATCTTCCCTCATTCAATCAAATTTTAATAAAGCATCCACCATGGGAGGTTCATATGTGCATAAATGTGCTTTGGATTGCAAGGAAAGCTCAAAAGATTCAAATTTGATCAAAGTGGTTTGACCAAAAAGTCAACATTTCAAGTTCAAGATCAAAATATCATAACTCACTCATGGTTCAACATTTTGAGTGCTTCTTTGGGGGAAAATGACTCTTCTTTACATCCTCTACAACTTTTATTTAGAAATTAAGAGCAAATTGTGTTTGGAAGATCATCAAAAGTTTGAAAGCATTAGAGGTTATTTTGTGGACTTAGTGAAATTTGACCTAATTTCAAGTGTATTTTTCCTAACTTCCAAAGATCATAACTCTCTAAATTCTCAAAAAATTTGGGCGCTTCTTTTTGCACAATATCATATTTGATTCCCTTTACAAGTTTTCTTTAAGGATCAAAGGCCAATTATGCTTGGAAATCCATGAAAAGTTTGGGGACATTATATGTCATTTTGGACTTAGAATTATTTTGACTTGTAATTTCAGGTCATCATACCAACTTCACAAGCTCATAAATTTTTGCTCATATGTCCAAATCAATACTTTCTTTTCACATTGTATTCTTTGTGGTGATGTGAGCATTTTGTAAAAGGAATGAGCAATAAAGGTGCAATGTACAAGATTTCACGTAGGATTTAAGATGACCTCATGGATTGAATTTTTGTCTCAAAGTCAGAAGTGGAAATGCACTAAAACTCAAATGGGACCCCATAAAACTTGTGCAAACTTACTCCAAATGATAAAACGCAACTCATAACATTGAAAGGGACTTGAAATAACTGCATTTTGATGACTTCACGGTGAAAAATAATCATACATTCCGTGTACCCTTGATTCACATGCTCAACACTCAATTTAACATATATGGAGCTCTCACACCTTCGTTATAAATAGAGGAAGTTATTGACTTCATTCTCAAGCTTTGAAAGCCCCTAAAACCCCTGCTTGAATTTCAAAATTTCACCAAAATTTTCTGAGATTGTATTCAATTTCCAGACACTTTCAAAGCTACCTCTTGATTCCATAAGCTTCCTCGCTATCTCCTGAAGCTATTACAACAATTCCGAAGCCTTGATATCCTCTTAATCGTTCTAACCAAGTCACCAGTTCAGCTACTCTGATCACCACTTGGACAAGGTAGTTAAAGGCATCATTTTGACTCAAACTCGATACCATGTTGTTGCCTGCTGATCACTGAAGCTTACCCCTACATTTCTTTTCATTTATCTGTTGATTTCATCATTTAATATTAAATTTTGTTTTCTAGAAATGCATCGTGTTTTCCAAAATTCTCTTAATTTAGTTTGAATAAAATTTAAATTGATGTATTGGTTGAGTTTGCAACAATGAAACGAGTCTAAAGGCATAGGTCTCATGACTTGGAGTTACAAAATGACAAACTATGAGAAACTCACCGGAGAAGATGACTGGAACTATTTTGGTTGCCTGAGTTTGTTTTAATTGATCCGGCCAATGATATGAGGCCAAGTGTTATAATTCTATTGGTTGATTTAATTTTGAATCAGATGTATTTTCTGATCTAATTTCCATGGTGCACTTTAGCCTTAGATTCCTTGGATCTGCCACGTCAATTAATGAGGCATTGATCCAACGCATCCGATTTTTTTCTTGTTTATTTTTTTTCTTTATTTGTTTGAATTTTACTTTAGAAAATTGATTTTAATTCATTTTTAATTCCAAAAATTCTGAAAACATTCATAAAAATATTTTATCTCATTGTGTAATATTTTGAGATTTTTATTTTTATTTTTGATATTTAATTTTAATTTTCTCATATTTGACTTGTTTTAATTGGTTTAAAAAATAGTTTTTTGACTCTAAAAATATCCAAAATATTTTGTAATATTTCTGATTTTTCTATGTTTTTATTTACCATTTATTTGACAATTTGATATTACTTTTCTATTTTCTCTTTTATTTTCACTTTAAAAATCATTTAAAGATTCTTTTTATGCATTTTAATTACTTGTTAATGAATTTTATTTTGTTTGATTGCTGGTTGAATTGGATTATGGCCTCTTTGATCATAGGTCTCATTATATCAATGGACTTTGGGTGTTGATTTGGTTTATAACCTTAATCCACCAAGAAAGGTGATTGATCTTAATGATGACTTGATCAATGTCTTGATCCAATTTGGTTATCTCTCTCCATCTTCATCTCCCTCTTCTTCTTTTTTCTTTCTTGATTAATTGGATGATTAGTAGTTCATCTTGCTCATGAAGTTTGAATTGATGATTGATGAACTTTCATCATTTCAAATCTACCTTCCATTAATCACTGGATCATTTAAGATACTTTGAGTTGATGATAAATTTGTCCTAAGTTATCATGAAGAATGATTGAAGTAATGGATCAATCTTCTCGCCTTCGTGCTTGATCCCTCTTTGATTTTTTTACTTGTGCTACTTGTTTTAGGAGAATGATCTTTATAATTTCTCAAACAAGTATGGTACATAAAATGATATTGACCGACCTCATAGATGTTACTTCTATATAAGTACATCTACAATTGCTTAACATAGTGCTAAATTATCCCAAAACGGTTGATTAATCATCATTACCGACATTAACATTTATATTATACTAACTTTACTTTAATGTCATTTAATTTCTTGCCATTTAAATTCTTTCAATTTACTTTTAAGCAATTTATCATTTAGCATTACATTTTCATTTGTTTGTTTATGATTATGCCATTTATCTTTATGCTTTTTCCTTTTTCCACTTAGGCATTTCTTTTTCTTTTAAAGACTTTAGTAAAGGCAAAATCCTGAAAATCTTCTTAATTGGACTATGGTTACTATCCTTTTCTACGGAGATTTCAAATTTTGAACTTAGGTTAGACCCTTTGCTTTGGATTTTCATCTGAGACCTGAGATGCATTTGGACCATCCATCTGAGCCTGAAAATTTTAACTAAGACCTTAGGAGATTCATCTTATACCTTCGGTTTTATCTCTCTGTTTTATGTTTTTATCTGATGCAAGGATTGTTAACTGTTACTTTGAGATTTCATCTAATGCATGAGAATTTCAATACTTCATCTGAGACACTTAGGATTTCATTTGATACATGTGGCTTAGCTTAATACTTTGAATTTGTTTGATGTTCCAAGATTCATATGATGCTTTGGGTTTATATGATGTAATTGGACTTTCATCTACTTATGGTTGATTTTCTCTAATGCTTAATCCAAAGGAAAAGGGAATGCTTATTTTAACTTATTTTCAAATGCTTGCTTCTTTCTTTGTTAGATCTTTATATCCTTAGCTTTTACTTTATGCTTTAGGATAGTCCATTCATCTCTTGCCCATCTTCTTCAATTTTCAAAATCTTCTCCCTTATTCAAAACCTTCTTGTTTTCAAAGTTAAAACCTTTTGCAATACACTTTGACTTTGTCAAGTGACCATGAAAACCTTTTTCTTAATAAATACTTTAAAACACTTAAACATGTCAAAACCCTTTCAAAAATCATAAAAAAACACAAAAACCTCATTCAAATACTTGGTTTTTTTTTTTAAATAAAAAATTCTCAAAATGATTAGATATTAGTCTTGTTTTAGAAGTGCTTGTAAACTATCATACTTCTAAAAACATGGCAAAGTACACACATTTTTCACTGATATGTTGAGATATGCTATGTTGACCTAGTCCAGGCTATAAACTCTTCATACTCAAGATGATGTAAATGCTCATTTTCCCATAATTGTATAGAGTACATTGTGTTTTCCACTTAAATAAGACAACATATATCTTTATTAAAATCAATCAACAAACTTTCGTTGCTTCTCTTTAAGCGGAACTACAAATGCTCTGACTTCTCTATTGCACATAAGGGGTATGTAGGCACAAGATGTGATGTCTTGCCAAACATAATAAAAATGTTCTTTTCTGATCCCATCAATCTTTTTACACCATTAACTCTTTTATTTAAAACACAGATTTTCAAAAGGTTCCTATGGAGTACCACAGATGTAAGGGGTGCTAATACCTTCCATTTGCCTAACCAACTCTCGTACCCTTTTCTCTTTGTTTTATTAGTTTTGTTTTAAAACTTCTGTGAGTTTTTTCGTTCTTTTTTCATTCCTTTGAAAATAATAAAGATCAATGACGACACTAAATTAGTTTACCCCTTTGGTCTTAAACAAAATCGACACAATAGATTATATTTTTTTTTAAGATAAAAAACAATTGCGCGTTCAAGAATCATACTTTGTTTTTTTTGATACGTGACAAAATCATTATCATAAAAATAATTTTTCTAGTAGAGAATATTGTTTAATAGTTTGAAATCACTTATTTTTTTAAATAAATTGTATAATTTATATACTAAATATAAAAATACCTTTATATTAAAACAAATAAATTTGAAATTCATTGAAAAGATAAATAAGTTTGGGAAGGCACTTCACCGAATTAAGACTATGAAATATTTCCTCCACCTATCAAATAGCTTTCATCTTGGGATATTTGATGCGTTAGCTTGGTGTCTTTTCAGATGGACAAATGGCTAATTAAATATTCCTTGACGGAAAAATACTAATCCAGCCGTTGAAGATTGCACGATCCAGATTTAAATGTTCAACCGGTGGTAAGTATCTTTTCAGCGATACTTGTTCTTTTGATTCTTTAAATAATCTAATAAAAAACAACACACAGGTTTTGATTTGATAGGCACATTTATTTACATAATATATTTATTTTAAATAAAAAATTAAAAAAAATTGAAGAACATAAAAAAAAGTTAATAAATTTTATTTTTTATATATAAAAAAGAATTAAAAATAAAAAGTTAATTTTATTAAAAAAAATAAAATTTGATAATTTTTTTTATCACTCCAAAACTCTAGTTTTTTTTTCAACGATAGAATAATACAACAAAAAAAAAATACATAAACTAGTGTGTCGTCAACTCAATGTTATATAGTACATCAAATAATACATCACATACATCATCTAACATGTGATATGTCATATACATAATCTAAATATAGTACATCAATGTAATAAAAATACAGACATCAAAATAATCAGCACGATCACTATTGTATGTTACGGATAACATCTGCATCCTCTTCTCTGCCTCTCGCGGCTCCTATGCGTCCATCGACAGATATACTCGGTAAGGCTCCACCGTCATGTTCCTTCTCATGGGGATGAAGGCACGAACACGTGGCCAGGCCTCAATGTAGCCATCCACCTCTCCCCAGACAATGATCCTCGGGAAGTGTTGTAATATTCATGCCTAGATGAAAATAAAAAACACCGCGATTAAACATTATCACGAATATAGAATGAAAAGTAGTGAAAAAGTAGAAGGATATAAGATTGTTACCACTAATAGTGAACAACTTCCTGCAACAGTCCTGGTCTTCCACAAGCATCCCTTTCCTTGTCTCAAATAGTTATACGCCAGCGTTCCCGCCCCCAGTTGTACTCATGGATCCATGCGGGATCCAAAAAGTACCTGAGGTAAGTGACATCCATATACGAGGAGCTCGTGTCCACAAATTGCTGGGTGCCAATCAAAAATAGAAAGTAACACCTAAGCACACGCTGTCTGTGTATCTCCACCTTAACCGAGTCACCAATAGCCTGTTGTGTCGCAAATAGCTCCTCATCAAGAAAGAAAACCTCACGTGCGCGTCACAGGTCTTATCCACCTCCTCTAGCGCATCGAGTGGATCAGCCCCAAGCTCCTAAACCAGAAGCTCACTCACTTCCTCCTTCGTCATCCTACCGTGACGGGGGAGGGAACTCCCTGATAGTTATATGCAATAAGCATGAGACATCATCCAATGTAATAGTAATCTCACCATGAGACAGATGGAAGGAGGATGTCTTTGGGTGCCATCTCTCTGTAAATGCCATGAGCATCCTGTTGTGGATAGTGGTGTACCTAATCTGATATAGGTCCTTCATACCAGATGTTGTGAGGACATCCTTGAAGGTATAACGTCTGTCTCATCATCCATGTATCAGTCAGTCTGTCTCATCATCCATAATGTCTGCAAGGTATAACAGATAAATATGAATTAAATACAATTAAGTTATAAAAAAATGAAAAAAACAAAATTAACTTCATAGATGCAAATGTGGAAAGCTTTCGTAGATATAGTTACGGAAGCACCCATTGTTTATAACAACTGGGTTTATTTCGAAGCTGCATCTACGGAACTACCCTAACGTTTAATTGTTCCGTAAATCCACCTATGGAATGTTTTGCAACTTCCAAAATGCAACAATGGCGTTTGTACTGTTCAATACCTTGCAAATCCAAATTTTGAGCCTTTGATCGTCCATTTTACACAACAAACAGTACCTACATTGTCTCTAAACTATGTATCTAACACTATCTAATTATTTCTACACCTTGTCATACCCCAAATTTGTCCTACCCCTAACTTCTAACTGGCTTAAGTTTCATACTCATGTAAATACTCTCCATTAGGTCATCTAACATATCATGCATCATTAATCAATAATCTGACCTGGGATCAAGGATCTTGGAAATTAAGGCCTCTAATTCACTCAATTCATCTGGCTATTCTTTGAGTATCGGATGGGAAATTATGGTTTTAGCTGATAGTCAGTATGGGTTTCCCTCTCATCAATCTACGAGGGCTACTCTTCATCCAATTTCATCAAGGTGGGATCAGGGTCTTTCATCTGAGGGTTTCTTTGAGATTTTTAAATTAGGTTGGGCTCATTCCTTTGATTATGAATCCCCAAATACTTCAAGAACAAGTCATCATGTGGATTATGGTTGAATTGGTGGATGTGACATAAAGCTTTCGTTTGTTGGTTTGTGTTACGAATTGGAAGAATAATTACAAAGTGACTTGAGGTTCGAACACTCAAAGCAACGTGACTGTGGTTTAAAAGTAGGAAGAAAGTGATTCAAACACAGTTTAACAATTCATGAATTGGGAGCATCTACTAAGGTCTAAACATCACTCATGTTCAAACATTATCATCTAATTCTTTCATTACATCAATAAAAATCCATTACAAAAAAGGTCTACTTCGCTTACAAATTGTAGCCCAAAAATCCCATACATTCAATTCATACAAAATTCACTTCCATACATGGAGATATGTTACAAAATTACAACAAATGTTCAGGGCAAGTGTTTTATGATCTTACAAAGGATTTCAATACAGATGTCATAGCTTCTTGCTTCAAACCTCCACAAAAACATGCCCTGTATTCATACATACATGAAACACAATCAAATCAAAACAGTCCCTGCACAAGTTAAACAAACTAGCATTCACTTACCCAAATTCACCAATCCATATTCATGAAACCAAATGATATTCAACCTACTACAATAAACCAGCCCCCACAAAATTCATTTTTCACTTGCATGTTCATATCAAAACAAGTTACATCCTGCATTTTCAAACCAGTTCAGTCCCTACTACCGAATTCAAATCTGCAACTCAACAGCCATATTTAATTCAAAAGCAAAACCAATATTATGCAGCAAGTCACCAAACAAAACTCAGAAGAGAGAAATTCTCTAAGTTCCAACTGCAACCCTGCTACCCCAACAGAATTCAAACAGATAACTACCAAAATAATAATTTTCTAACTAACAACTCAAATGAAAAACACAGCCATACATCCATCAAACACCTACACAATCCACACATTCAAAGCAATACATTGTCATACCAAAAGATATGTAACACAAAAAAGCAGAGCTATTTCGAAGGAACCCAGAGCATGTCAATCAAATTCCAAACAGTGGCCAACTACCAGTTTCAATAAACAGAATTTTCACAAAAAAAGAATGGCCAATATATATGTCAGTTCACAAGCAGTTCATCAAAACAATAACCACTGTTCCCATCACTCTTAACCAACCTTTCCCTTTAACCAATCCTCACTACTAAGTGTTTTTCTTTTAACCTTCAACCTTAACTAACTTTTAACTAACAGTTTTAACTAACTCCTAACCATTTTGTAAATAGCCTCCAGCTCATCAAAAACACTTCTAACAGAATTTCTCTAACCCTAACAACTTTTATAACTAATTTCCTAACACTTACTAATTAGCATAACAGAAAACAGAGTTAGAACTATCATTACATAACTACTATAACAGAACCAACCACCACATTCTAACCAACCTAACAGATTCAACAGAATGATAACAGAAGGAGAAAAGGGAAGTTACCTCAACAATTCAATCTCCTATAAAACCAGAACTTCTCTTCAATCACAGCTCTCAACCACAATTCACCACCTTCATCCTCTTCACTTCATAACTCTCTCTTTCTGAACCTTCATCATTCATCTTCTTCACTATCCATCAACCACCTTGAATCCTTCAACAAATCTTCATCATCTCCAACCTTCTCTTGACACTCTTCTCCCTCTCTGAATTCTTCAACCTCAAATCACATCTTCAACCTCTCAATCTCTCCACCTCAATCATCATCCACCACAAAAAAAAAACAGAAAACCGATCACTATCATAACAAGAAATAGAAGAAAAAGCTCAGAGAAGAAGACTGTAACAGAAATGGAGCGCTCACCAATAACAGAAACCTGTCACAAACTCCTTGAGACTTCCTTCCTGAATTCGATCCTGACCTTCACCTTTCTTTCCACAATCATTCAATCAGAGAACTCATCGTAAGTTCATCTTCACCAATCTTTCACAATCCTCCATCTTCATTGTTCTTCATCGTCAAATCATCAGTCACCTTTCGATTCAACAACCTTCATCATCGTCATCGATCTGCGTAAGATCTCATGAGTTTAGAAACGAGGAAAATGACGATGAATTGAAGAGCTGGAAGCATATTATTACCATTATCTCTGAGTTTCTTCCAACATAGCCATCGTTGAAGAGTCACCGGAAATTCCTTCGGTGGATTCGGAAAGAATCTGAGATACGAGAGAACAGGAGGGAGATTCATCGGAGAAAACTGAGAGAGAACCTGAGACTTGAGGATAGAACGGGGTTAGCAAGAGGAGTCAGCTTTGGTTTCGTTTTGATACTCACGGTGGCGGACGACGAATCTTCATCGGAGCAAATCATTCTCCGGCCGCCGCACTGTTAATCGGAGAGAAGATGAAATCAGAATCGTGAGGGATGAGAGGCTGAGATGTGAAAGCAAAACGGAGAGGGAGACTTCGACGTCGCCGTCGCGTCTGTGAGGGAGGCGCCGTGCACAAGCTTACGCGAAGAAGAGAGGAAGGAGATCTCAATCGTCACAAACAAGTAACCCTAAATTCCTCTTTCTATTTTCCTTTTCTTTTTTTTTTATTTTATTTATTTAATCAATATATTTGTTAATTAATAAAAATCTGAAAATAATTGTCCATGGATAATCTTGTCTTGGGACCTTGACCGCAATCTGTTCCTCACCCCATTTAGGCCCATTCGCTCAGTGTTTGGTTGCTGAATCAATACAAAAAAAAACCTGTTGGGCTATTGATTGGGCCCAGTGCTCACCATTACTGACTGCACACCCATAGTTCAACTTTAACCCCCTGTTTCACTTCAATTTTTGCTTAGCATTTAGGATCTTTGGCAAAGTTTTAGACTTTCTTTTTAGGTTCTAAAATCAATAAAACCTTTAACATTTTGTTAGATTTTTAGGTGATCACTGACATTAGAAAAACCATATAAAAATAGTAGTTTTTTTTTAGTTTCATTTTTGTACTAATGCTTGAATCGTTTTGTACTATTTCCATGTTCACTTTTGTATGATGCTTGTGTGATTTTATTTCTCGTATTTTTGGCCTTATTTTAGGCCTATTGTTAGTACCATTTTAATGCTTCTTTTAGAATCTATCCCATGTTAACATAGCTTTAGATTAGTTTTCTTTCATAACTATTAGTTTAGAATAAAACTTAGGGTAGTCTCCCCCATTGCATTCTTTTTTTCTTCTCAACTTTTAAAATACTTAATAAAAGGAAGATGCGAATCACATTAAGAAAGTGATAGAGAAATGAGTGGGATTCATTCCCTAATCTATTTCTCAATCGCTTAGTGGCATAGAAACGAGTGGGATTCATTCCCTAATCTGTTTCTCGGTCACTACTTAATGGGAGAGAAACGAACGGGATTCATTCCCTAATCTGTTTCTCAAACATTAATTAATGGGAGAGAAATGAGTGGGATTCATTCCCTAATCTGTTTCTCAAACATTACATAATGGGATAGAAGTGAGTGGGATTCATTCCCTAATCTGCTTCTCGATCATTATACATTTTTATGTGATTCGAATCGCAAAGTGAATTCCCTTAAAAAATACACAACCAAAAACACTTAAAACACCTAACAATGGTTCAAATTCAAAACAAAGTAGAGAAGGTGGTGAGTGGCCCGGTATTGGGAACTGTTCATCACTCATCTACGTTAAAAGACACAAACCAATCATTTCTTTTTCTTTTGCCTCGTTGGCACCTAAGGGCATTGTTATTTCCGCTCGAACGCATCGTAGGCGATCCCTTATGCAAGAGCGCGAACGTTAACTCCGTCCAACTAAAAAACACAAAAACAAACAGAAAATCGTGAGCCGAGCTACGGTAACTCTGATTCCTAAAAAGGATACGTAGGCAGCGGGGTAGGGCCCGTGCGAGTACAATTCTTTATTTTCCCTACATTCTGCATTCATTCGCATTTAGACATAGACATAGTTATACACCCTTTAGATAGAAACAAACATAGGTGGATACCATCGAGTACGATGGGCGCGAGGGGTGTTAATACCTTCCCCTCACGTAACCGACTCCCGTACCTTGATTCTCTGGTCGCAAGACCCTGTTCCTTCCTTTTCTAGGTTTCCTGATATTCCTTTCCCTTATGGGATAAATATATTGGTGGCGACTCTATTCATTTTTCGCGAGCGTGCGACACACCTAAAAGTGTATTCTAACTCTATTATGGAGAATACTCGAAAATAACTTGGAAACTAAAAAACTTACCGATTAAATTGAACTTCGAACAAGTTGGAGTGTGTTGATCTTTGATGTTGATATTCCTTGTCGAACTCGGCAGAAAAATAACAACTTTGGTGGAAGGATGATTTTTTGAGTTTGAGAGAGTTTTGTGAAAATGAAAAGTTTTGTGAATAAGGGAAGAGAAGAGTCTGGCGCGATTTTAACATCAAATGGTTCCATAGATACATGGTAGGAAAACTTCCGTAGGTGCATCTACGGAACATACCAATGTTAAGTAAAAAAAAAAGGTATGTCCAATGATACATCTACGAAAACAGAGGGTATTTTTGAAAATGCACATGGTGTTTAAGAACCCCAAAGAATAGAATAAGAGATTCTCTAAAAATATTTCTGTATATAAAAATAACACCGTTTATAAAAATCTTTAGATGATAAAAATGATTTTTATCAATGTTATCTAATAATAGTAATGCGTACAAATATCAATTATTGTTATAAAACTAACCAAAAAAATATAGATATGAAGGAGAGAAAGTAAGAGAAAAAGTGATATTTTACTATCTTCTTCAAGAAGTTCTATTTACATTGCAAAGTACACCTTATTTATAGGACATTAGGAAGGTAAAAAATCATAACCTTACTATACCACTTAATAGGGAATATGAAGATGAAAAATAAGAATATATATGGACATCCACAATAATATTTATTCATAACACTCCCCCTTGGATGTGCATTGAGGATATGCCTCATTAAAACTTTACTAGAAAAAACCCAGTGGGAAAAATTCTAGTGAAGGATAAGAGTACAATATCCTTTGAATGTGAATTGCCTCGTTAAATACCTTACCAGGAAAACCCAGTGGAACAAAACCATGGTAAAGGGAAAAAAGTGCAAAACATATGTATTTCTCCCCCTCATGCATACATTTATATGTGAGACAATATTCTTTGTAGTCGTTGCTTAAAATGTCTTCTTTGAAGTGACTTCATGTAGTGCTAATAGTTATGCAGGATTTTATGAAGTTGTTGATATCATTTGTTTAATAGATATCCATGAAATGGTTGTACCATCACTTGTAAACAAATAACCTCTTTCTGATCTACCATTGTGAGAATCTGACAAGTAACCTGTATCTCTAAGATAACAAAGTATATGTTTGACTTCTTTCCAATGTCTTCGTGTAGGTGAATAATTTTATCTTACTTATAAATTGACTGCAAATGATATATCTAGATGTGTATAATTAGCAAGGTACATTAGTGCTCCATTTGCACTGAGATATGGTACTTCAGCACCAACCAATTTTTCAACCCTTTCTCGAGGTCTGAAAGGATCTTTCTCTATATTTAATGATCTAACAGCCATTAGAGTAGATAATGGATGATATTTGTCCATATAGAAGCATTTCAACACTTTTCTATATAACCTTCCTGATGTACAAATATTCCATTCTCCAAATTCTCTCAATTTGTAAGCCTAGACATAATTTTGTTTTTCCTAGGTCCTTCATCTCAAACTCTTTCTTTAAGGAATTTATAGCTTTTGGAAGCTCTTCAGGAGTTCCAATAATATGTATGTCATCCACATAGATAACTATTATTGCAAATTCTTTTCCACATCCCTTTATGAAAATACAAGTACAAATTGAGTTATTTGTATATTCATCATTTAGTAAATATTCACTGAGGCGATTATACCACATGCATCCAGATTCTTTCAGCCCATAGAGAGACTTGTTCAATTTATGTAGTAGTTTTCTCGAGATCCACAATTACGTGCCTCTAGTATTTTGAATTCCTCAGGGAGTTTCATGTAAATGCCAGTATTAAGTGAACCATAAAAATAAGATGTCATAACATCCATCATGTTCAAATTAGGCCCTTCATGTGCTACAAGGCTAATTAAATATCAAAAATCGATTGAATCCACTACAGGTGGATATGTTTTTATCAAAATCAATCTTAGGTCTTTGTGAAAATCATTGAGCAATAAATCAAACTTTATACCATTCTTATTTTTCTTTTTCATAAAAACTCATTTATATCTAATTGGTTTCTGTGGACCTCCGTTTTTTCCGGGCCATACCTCTGATCTGTAGAGATACGTGAACTGACTCTTTTTTATCGCTTAATGCTTTCACATTTTTTGAAAATTCACAGAGTCGCCACCGACCTTTTATTTTATCCAATTAAGGAAAGGTTTATAAAAGAAACAGAAAAAAGACCTTTAAGAAATTCTGGGTAAGGGGGTAGGTTATACAAAGGGAAGGTGTTAGCACCCTTTGTATCCATGGTTATCCATGGGCTCTTAAGTTTGCTTAGCTCACTTGTTTTTCGATCACTTTTCAATTGCTTTAGAATGCTCATATGTGGTTTCAAATACCTTTGTAAATTGAATTTTGTAATGATCCTTGTGCGGATGTATACAAAATGCTTGTTTATCTTTCGAAAGATGTTTTGAAAAGAACGTTAACTTTGTAATGATCCGTGTTTGGATGTATACAAAGTATTGCCTTTTTGGAAAGTTTTGTTTTGAAAAACAATAGTGTATGAGAATTTTGTTTGTTTTGATTTGAGCAAGCAAACTAGGAGGTCTACCTTGAGTTGTAAGGTCTTTATCCTATTTCCTTTAAAAATCTATCCTTTCACCGGATATAAACAAAAGGTTCGATTTTGTACTCGAAACGGTAGAATTTTGACTTTGATTTTGAAAAGAATGAGAAGGGATTACCTTAAGAGGTGCAAGTGTGATTGTGATTGGATTCAGATATTTTATCTTTGAAGTTAGTGATCTAACGGTTCAATTTTATCTTTGACATACACGCAGTTTATATGTGCGGGAAATTAAAATGCAGAAATGTAAAGTGCGGAAAGTAAATCTACGCTATTACATCGATTGTGCAGGAAATGTAAACTAAGCCTATTTACATGAATTTGACATCCTATACATTTATCTAGGAATTTAAATTGCAAGAAAAATAAAAGGCATGTTTTTGGATTTTTTATGATTGGTTTTAATTATAATTAATGCATGATTAATTAAATTAAAATGAAGAAAAATGATGAAAATAAGATTTAAACCTAGGAACTAAGTTTAAAATATGTACAAAATATTTGTCAATTAATTTTAAAACAAAACTAATTTTTTTGGAATTTTTGAAATTTGATTTGAGATTAATTAAGTTAATTAATACATAATTATGCAAATAATTATACAAATAATTAAAACTTAAAGAGAAAATTATTCAAAATATGTACAAAATTAGTTTATAGTATATAAACAATATTTAATGTAAAGAACAATTTTTTTTTATGATTTTTTGATTGGTTAGAATAATTAAAAAGCAAATATATAAATATATACTAATTAATTATGCAAAACATTGAAATTTTGAAGAAAAATAAAATATTTTTATTTCAGAAAATAATATATTATTTTAGAAGTCTAAAAATATTTTTTTGTGTATTTTTTGGATTTTTAAAACTATTTTAATTAATTTAACAAAGAAATTAAAATAAAAATAGAAAAAAAAGGATACTGATCAGGTGTGGTTGGATTGAGAGTCCATATCATGGGCTAGCGTGTCTGGTACGCAGGATGAGTTGGCAAGAGGATCAGAAGGTGATTAAATTGAGACACATGGCAAAAGCGTGGGCTGCAAAGCACAGGATCAGAAGTTATTTTAAAAAAAAACACGCGCGCTCTCTGGCCAATAGGGAGGAGCCATGCATCATCTTCTTCATCAGAACCACCCTTTTACACCTTGCGTTTGCAGGTGGTGTAAAAACTCCCACCTATTACACCTGCAAAAAATAGCGAATACAAGTAAAACGTGATATAAATCTGGCGCGATACCATGGTTGAATTCGTCTGGTCCATACGAATTCAATAGGACATGTTTGAACCTGTAATTTTGCCTAATTTGGAAAGCCCTAATTTTGAGATGAAGAACCCTAAAATGGTAGTTTCGTGTATACGTGTTCAAACTTCAATTAAGTTTCCAGAAATGATCTACACATCAAACCAAACTCAGCTATATGTCTACATCTTGTTAAGCATGCGTGGATAACCAGATACGAATTGATTTAAGTTCGAACAAATTATGACCTGTATAGCTCGATTTAGTGAGCTTCAAGGCTTGTAATTGATTGGGATACGTTTATTGATGTTCAAAGATGATGTTTGAATGCTTTGTTTGAACTGAAACTAGTTAGAAACTAAAATTCGAATTTTGAATTTCTTTCAAAAAGTTCCAAGTGGTTACAAGTGTATTATGAGTAAGGCTTTTGTTTCTGAACTTGTCTCTCTTGTTACTGAAGTATGCTAGCCTATTTATAAGCATTGAAATGCTTAAAATCTAAGCTAGAAAGCAATAAGTGCTTTTGCTAGAATCTTGACTTTTCCACATATGTAGCTTGGCATTTAAGCCACTATGGCTTGATTTTTTTCTCTCCCTCTGCTGTACTTTGCTTTGAGACAGAGTTGAATGAGTCATATTGATGAGTCATGCTTGGAATACAAGCTATCCATTATCCTTTCATTTTTCCTTTTAATTTAATCTTAAAATAAGAAAAAATCAAGCAAAAATGGATGAAAAATGTTATGGGCTTAGTCTTGGTCGTGGGAGGCCCATAATATTATGAAAATGATGTTTGAACCATGAAAACTTGGCCCCATTTGGAAAAAATGCATTTTTGAGCAATGTTGATTTTATGCATTTTCCAAAATTTAGCCAACTTCAACAAGGTGTAAATCCCTCAATTTTTGTCATATGAAGGAGATCTTGCACTTTTTGGAAACCTCAAAGAGTCCTATAACCAATGTCTTTGGTCTCATGTCAAAATGATTTTTGATGCTCCTTGTGTGTCCTTTTTGAAAAAAGTGTCTTTTTGTTGACTTTGAAAATGACCTGTAATGTCTTTGATCATATTTTTCAAATGGTGAATCCAATGACCATGGGATCAATGGCATTTGAAAGATAATTGAATTTCCTTCAAAATGAGCTTTGGTTTGAATTTTTTGGATGAAGGATGAGAGAGTTATGATCAGTCAAAGTTGAGTTGACTTTTCAGGTAAAAACCCTAATTTTGAATCTTAGGGTTTTGTTGATTTTTGATCTTTCCTTGATGAATTATGATCATCCAATGATCAAATGATGAATCCTTTGACAAAATATGGACTTTGACAAAAAATTTCATTTTTGACTGTCTGTTGACTTTTTTGGTCAAACGGGTCGTCTGTTGACTGTTTGAGCTGCTGACGGTGCGTCTGAGTGAATTGAAGTTTGAAAATTTGTATGATGGTACTTTGAGATATATGGATGTGTATGAAATCCATTTGAGCTCTCAAAAACTTGTTTCTCCTGTAAAAACAAGAAAACCCTAGTCAGGGATTGTTTATGTAGGAGACAGTTAAGCGTACCTGATTTTTGTGCAGTGTTGAGTCTCTGCTAATCGCGTGATATTCAAAAGACTTCTAGAACAAAAATCTTGGAATTTTGAATTGTGAAAGATTGATTTGATTGATGGTACAAAACACTGAGAATTGTACTGCCAGCAGTTTGGCTGTCAACTGACTGTTCAGGTATTGACGTAGCAGTTAGAGTGAAAAATCAACAGTCAAAGTTAATTTTCTTTTTTTTTGTTTTTGTTTTTGTTTTATGTGAAAAATGAAAGTTTATTTACATGACTTGTTGAAAAACACAGACATAATAAATAACTAATATTTACTGTATGCGGGCAAAATTACCGATAATAACCCTGAAAATCATTTAATGCACAGAAAAATGAATATTTGACTGGCAAAAAACACATAAAATATTATCTGAGTAATTAAGCAATATTATGACAAGTAGTACAATATTTAATACTGACAGTACAAATATTACATACTATATTGAACAGTACGACGAATAAACGGTACATTTAAGAAATACGGCAAATCTTAAAAATGACAATTGATAACCCATGCTACAAATAGTAACATGTAGATGATTGGGAGCATAAGCATCCCAGGTCCACAGTGTTCCGGGCTATGTAGACAGAAGAAAGACATGATCACCGTAGCAATGATGATGACCATAAGAAAACACGTTTCCCACCGCTTTGCCATTTTGTCGGGGAAGAAGAAAAGATGGATTATGAAGTGGATATTTGAGAGATGAATTAGAATTTGATGTGAGATTTTATGAAAGAAAATGAGAGGTATTTATAGAATGGAAAGAAGGATAGAGACGTTGGGGAACGATGTGATTCCGTACAAAAGGAAAATTTGAGTGGAAGTAAGATTTGAAAGAAAGTGTATGATAGTGTGGAGAATAAAGTTAGGATTTGATTTTTTGAAAAAGATATTTGAAAAGATTTTTGAAAATAATGGAATATAGTACAAAAATTAGTGGGAAACAAAAGATAATAATAATCTACTTGTTACCAGTACAGTCTGAGTTTCCTGATTCTGCGCCTGCAAAAAGATTTAACTTTGTACCAATTGTGTCAGTACTATTTATCTGTAAATAAATAAATAGCATGTGTGAAGTAATAAACAGCATTTGGCGTTTGCGTAAGAGTAAATTCAACTGCAAGCCAAATTACTGTATAAGAAAAATTCTAAAAACTAAGTATTTCATATATCAGGATCTTTGTAAAAATCCATGATTATATGAGACTTTTAATTTTCAGATTGGAGTTTTCTTGAAAAATGATGCGGGCAAATTTTGGGGTATAACAGTTGCCCCTATTCAATCTTCTTAAACCTGAAGAGATTGTCTGAAATCTGAAGGTAGAAGATGATTGAATATTTAGATGCCCTGAAAATTTGCACTTACCTTGATCAGAAGAGATGTTGGAAGTTGCATTTGAATGCCGTCTGCGAAATGTTGTTGGCAGATTGAAACATTACCTGAGATGGGCTTTCAGATGCCACCTGGTAAATGTGTTGATGGTTTGTTTATCAGAATGAATCCATTGATTATATCTTGATGAAGGATTTGAAAGTCTTTGTGTTGACTGTTTCGGAACCGTCCAAGGTTACCGCTTTAAGTCTTGGAAGATAATCGTTATGGAACTTGTCCAAAGTTTTTCCGATTTAGATTTTGGAAGTTGATCATTGTGGAACCGTCTGAGGTATCGCTTTAGATCTGCAATGTTAGATCGTTCTGGAACCGTCTGAGGTATCGCTTTAGATCTTCGATAGTAGATCGTTCTGGAACCGTCTGAGGTATCGCTTTAGATCTTTGATGCTAGATCGTTCTGGAACCGTCTGAGGTATCGCTTTAGATCTTTGATGCTAGATCGTTCTGGAACCGTCTGAGGTATCGCTTTAGATCTTTGATGCTAGATCGTTCTGGAACCGTCTGAGGTATCGCTTTAGATCTGCAATGCCTGTTTTTGAGTTGGTTAGTGATCAGAATGAATCTTCGGCTTGATTATATCTGAGAGAACCGTTTATGGCATTCAGATGAACACTGCATGTGATTGAGAATATCTTTGTTGAAGATATTCGTCTGCCTGAAAAATCAAGTTAGTGATATGCAATGTTCATGATGCATGTAATGTATGATATTCCCGGAGAAATATGCATGTTATGTTGTGTATGAATATGCGTATGAATATGCGCATGATGCATGATGTATGATGTATGAATATGAATATGTGATGTATGAATGTGAGATGTCGAGCTTCTATTTGGGAAAATAAATTTCCGCCAGTCATCTGGATATGACTATATTGTGATCGTTGATGATCTTTTGTCTTGTTTGAGTACCCTCGGCTGGGGAAATTCTTTGAGAACCCTGGTACTCTGTTGAAGGATCTTTGAATATCACTTGGGAATGAAAGGTAGCTGGAAGTTCTGATGCCCTTTCAAATGGGAATGAGGAAGATGCATAATCCTCCGATGCACTATCTGACCAAGTCCGGGTGCGGGGATCACACCTTCTGAAGATAGTAATCTGGAACAACCCTGCTGGGGGATAAGACTTCCTTTGAAGAGAAAATCTTTTTGAGGAATTTGCTGAGAAATGCGTTTCTCTTGGTGGTTTTCTTCTGATGGGATGATGTCCAGATAATTGGGACATTTCCTGAATGCTATTCCTGTTTTTCCTGGTAAACATCAATCATATTCAAATGCACATGTTCATTCAAAATTATCATTGGGACGTTTACGTATTCAAAACAGAAAAAGTGAAAATAGTGATTTTTGAGCCTAAGCTGCATTGATTTTTGAAAAAGAGCCATGATAGGCTGGTTAGCACAGGGAGACAACAATCCTAGAAGTAGGAAATTGTCAGAAAGCTTTGGAAAATATTTATAAAGATAAATAGCTATGTGAAAACGATCCAGTCAAGTTTCAACTCTGCTATTGCCAATCTGTCTTCGAGCATCTCATCCCTCACTTGTTCGAAGAAAGTGATTGGACTGATCGGTGTCTTTGAGGTGTTGAATCCTGATGGTGAGTAGGCAGCTGAACGGAACACAGTTGTATGCTTCATTCCCTAACTTTTGCCTAGGCTGCCCTTTCAGGTTTTCAGCCTACCGGGATAGTATTTGTTTAGTCTCTAATTTTTGCCTGGACCGCCCTTTCGGATTTTCAATCCACCGAGACGCTCATTTTTGCCTAAGTTGCCCTTTCAGGTTTTCAACTTAGCGAGCTGTTTTTTTTCTTTTTAAACGAAGTATTTTTTGACTATGTCAGCATTCACAGGGTGTGGGAAATCCTCGCCATCCATGGTGGTAAGCAACATGGCGCCGCCGGAGAATATTTTCTTGATTATGAATGGTCCCTCGTAGGTGGGAGTCCATTTGCCTCTGGGATCACCTTGTGGTAAGATGATGCGTTTGACAACCAAGCCACCAGTTTGGTATGCTTGACTTTTGACTTTTTTGTTGAAGGCTTTGATCATACGCTTTTGGTATAGCTGACCATGACAAATAGCTGCGAGCCTTTTCTCATCAATCAAGTTTATCTGGTCCAACCGTGTTTGAATCCAATCGTCTTCGTCTAGATTGGCTTCTTTCATAATCCTTAGGGAAGGAATCTGAATTTCAATTGGAAGAACTGCCTCCATACCATAGACTAAGGAGAATGGAGTTGCCCCTGTTGAAGTACGCGCAAATGTGCGATAACCATGAAGAGCAAAAGGCAACATCTCATGCCAGTCTTTGTAGGTTACTGTCATTTTTTGTATGATTTTCTTGATGTTCTTGTTGGCAGCTTCCACCGCGCCGTTCATCTTTGGTCGATATGGAGAGGAATTATGATGCTTGATCTTGAACTGTGTGCAAAGTTCAGTAATCATTCTGTTGTTTAGATTTGTGCCATTGTCCGTGATAATCCGTTCAGGGATGCCGTACCGACAAATGAGATTGTATTTGATGAACCGGGCCACCACATTCTTGGTAACAGAAGCAAATGAAGCTGCTTCTACCCACTTTGTGAAGTAGTCAATAGCGACCAGGATAAAGCGATGTCCGTTGGAGGCAGTAGGTTTGATTTCTCCAATCATATCAATACCCCATATTGCAAAAGGCCAAGGAGCCGTCAGGACGCTTAATGGAACTGGAGGTACATGTACTTTGTCAGCGTATATCTGGCATTTGTGACATGTTCGGGAGTGATGATGGCAGTCTGTTTCCATGGTAGACCAGTAATAACCTGCTCTCAGGATCTTTTTAGCCATTGTATGTCCACTGGAATGAGTACCGAAGGTACCATTGTGTATTTCTTCCATGATCTGTTCCGCTTCCTTCTTGTTTACACAGCGAAGTAAAGTCGAGTCATGGTTGCGTTTGTATAAGGTTCCATTGCTT